>NW_010427363.1:23148-24661 GCF_000710305.1 Buceros rhinoceros silvestris | reverse complement strand
TGGTTTGGGGTTGGGGGGGTTTTTTTTGGGTCCCCCCCCCCCCCCGCTAATGTCCATCTTTTTCTAAATAGCAGTTTGTCTTCCCAAGCGTATGGTCCTCCTACTTAGATTTAGAGCCCTATCCCATAGTAGCTTTAGGATAGGCAGCCTTTCTGTTCCCTCTGTTAGCCTGAGCCTTGTGGTCCAAAACAAAGTTAAAGCTGAGAAGGGAGTACATCTGCCTCTTGCCAGTAGTCAGGACAATTGGTAATAGCAGTCATTTCTCCTTTTCTTCATCCTCTTCTACCTCCTCCTCCCCACAATGCTCCTGAAGCGTTCCTCTCTCGCTGTGATGCAAGGAGGGCTCTAGAGATAGCTGTGGAAGTTCCCCACCTTGAGGTAATTTTCTTCTGATTTCCTTTGGTTAAGTCCTTCTGTACTTCTGTGCGAGATGCTGTGAAACTAGCCCTGGCAAATAGGGCAACCTGTCCCTTTTGTGTTCAAATTTTCTAAACCGTGTCTTTCAGTTGGTTGTAATTGCAGTATAGATAGTCTCTTACTTTGTAGTTGTTCCATTTCTAAGTAAATTGAATTCAGAATTTTCAAATTTACTGTGGTCTTACTTTTTAAATTTGTTATAGTTCTAATAGAAAAATATGATAATAATAGTGGTGTCTTATTCCAGAGTAATTTGGGAGAAACTATTTACTGTGTTGAAAGTAACAGCTAAAATTTATTGCTGAGTTGAAGTGCATGTCAACCTCTGGATTATAGGAGAAGGGAAGAGGAATGTACTTTCCATTCCAGCTGTTCATGCTGGTCCTTTATTTTAGGCCAGCTAGGTGGTATAAAAACTTTTTCAGTGTGCCCCCTGATTTATTTATACTAACAATGAGCGTGCTTTTTAAAAATTTTGGTAGTAGATTTTTGTCTGTATCATCAAAATCAATTAACCAAGCCACAGATGAGAAGATGAGAGCACCCTTTGCTCTTAGTTAGATTAGTGACTTGTAAACTTAACTTGGTTTTAGTGACCCTGTGGCTGTGAGTCAGTCATCCCTGATGGATTTCCAACTTGGAATATGCCTTGTAGGATAGGGGGGTTATTAAGTCAGGTGCAGAAGTGTACGAATGTGACTGCACTGCTTGGATTAAATGGATTCATTGCATGGATTGAAAAGGTTCTGAAGTGCAGAGAATTTGGAAAATGCAATTCATAGACACCCCAAGAGGCTATCGCTGAGGCAGAGTTAACAGCATTACTCCACTATCTGGATTTTTACCATTATCCAAGATAACATGTCACCCCTTCTGACGGGAATACAGTTAGTTATGTTCAGTTAAACCTGAATACTGAAAATTTACTTTGCTTTTCTTCCTTCACTCCTGTATACCCTTTCATAATCTGCACTTTCCACTGTTTAATGTTCTACATGTTCTGTGCTATTAGCTGTCCAGGCTTCATGCGAAGCCTGAAGGTAAGTGTCTTCCTTCAGTACCTGCTCTTCAAAACTTCATTCTTCAAAGCTGACTT
>NW_010427363.1:6241-23057 GCF_000710305.1 Buceros rhinoceros silvestris | reverse complement strand
ATTCCTGGGATGGTTCTAAATATGAAACATCTGCATCTCTGTGAAAACTTGCTGATGTCTCATTGCAGTCAGTCCTCCTAGCAACACTGCAGAACTGATTTGGCTAGTTTTCTCCTTTAGCTTTATTCTTGAAAATATCCCAGTGCATATTGTCTCTTTTTTTTGGGGTACTCTCTCCAAGTTTCTACCTGGCTGAGGATACAGTAGAAAGATAAAACTCTTTCTACTTATGTTGTAAATTTTTAATCAACATATTAAACATTTTTCCAGTCTAACTCATAATTCTTTTAGTCACTGTGGTCCTAGAAATTGCACACGTAGGTAGCCTAATATTGCTTCCACCAATGAAAGTGAGTTGACATTGGTTAGGCAAGAGGTCATCGTGGTTAGAATCCTTAAATTAAAGGTCTGTGAATCTGTGCTTGAAATAGTGAACCTCCTCTGCATGGTCTTGCCTCTGGCTTTTGGACAGAAATAGGATTTCAAGCCAGCTATGGAGCTGAGTGAGATACTCATTGATGTTTAAAAAGTACGAAGCACAGCAGAAATGGTATTTGCAGCTTTGTACATCAAGAAATTTCAAATATAGTCAAAAGAGCCCAGGTAAATACTGTCTCAGAGAATTAACAACTTCCAAGCAGTAAGTTTCAGTGCCTTTTTTTTTTTAAGCAAGCTACAGCTGAGGAGGTCAATAACCTTGATTTTTGTTGTAAATCAAAATGACATTTAAAAATTAATACATTTCACGTAACTTAATTTACACAAAATTGTCTTCTAGTAAGAGGCTGGTGTTTTTATTATTTCATATCCTTCTTCTTTCCCAGAGGCTTTCATGGAAGCATATCAAGCCATTATATAAAATAAAATTCCACAAATGTGTGTGTATATATAATTTACTAGAGCAGAAGTCTGTGGTTACATGAGGGAATTGAATCAATACTCTCCAAAACGATGCTTCAGAGCACAGTGCTGCTGCGCACAGCAGGGCTCTGGATGGCTGTTAGCTCTTTGTTGTTAGGCTCTAAAGCCCTCCCTAGACAGGGGGCAGTGGCTGGGAGCTCTGTACCTGCGAAAGCCTGCACATAGCAACAGTCTGCATCGCTCTGCCTCTCCTCTTCCCTGGCTCTTGACCCTTCCAGTACAGTTTGGCTGTATTGCATCAGACCAGCAAAGCTTTTGGCCCCTGGATAGGTGTTTCATATAGAAACCTTACGAAGTTCTGTTTACTTGGGAATCATTTGCTACGCGAACAAGTATGTAGCATAATCTGTAGTATATATGGCAGGTCAGGTAAGGATGACTGGACAGAAAGGTCTTACCACCTCTGTAAAGCAAACCTCAGCTCAAAGTCAGTCAGTCATACATTAGGGAATGAAAGCTTTCCACGTATTTAAAAATTATGTGCATTTGTTTGCACCATTATAGTTTACATTGCTATTCAGAGGTTTTGCACAGTTAAATTCTTTGTGTTACACAAGGTACTCACTGAGCAGCTACTTAATATTTTATTCTTTGTTTTCAACATATAACTCCAAACTTCCTTACTGCCTAACACACAAACGAGTCATAAATACAGTATTTCATATTTTCTTCTTCATATGTTCTTTTTTCTAGTCATACATTTAACACTTGAGTGTTTCACAGACAGCGGTGAAGTTATCTACATAAAATCCATTTGAGGAAGGGAGATACGTTTATTTTTCAAGCAGGAATACTGGAGATAATGTCATAATTGTTAAAACCAAAAATTAGACTGAACTTGTGGTGTCTCATGCTAAGCACCCAGAAGATGGAGGGGAAAAAGCCTGTCTTGGAAAAATTATTTGAATTAGATATAGAAGCCTCCAAAGTTTTTAAACCTTTCATTAAAATTGGCAATGGGATGGAGAAGACAGGCCCAGACAAATACCCTTATGAGGATGAGGACAAGGCTGGCATGGGTCCACAATCATATATTTGGCAGCTGTCCTGCCAGTGAGCATGTGCTTAGCTCTGAACAAACCACCACATGTCTGTTGTTTCCTGAGGAGGGACATGGGGTGGGGGAAAAGCTGGGGGCTGGGGAGGGAGTTTGGAAATAAGCCCAAGGATGCCAGTCTGCTTTTCACTACAATACTGCACCGATTCCTCTGCTTACAGAACAGCTTGGTTCTTTGTTCAGTCCAGAGCTCTGTTTTGCTTGCATCTGCCTATTCTGCCATAAATTAGGCAGGGAATGTTGTGGCAGATTGACCCTATGATTTTCCTTCCTCCTCAGCAGTGACCATCCTGTGTACTTAATCAGATGGTGTCTCTGGAGGAAAAAAAAAGAGCATCATCTAATTTAAGCTGCATTGTAACACATGAGCATAAGCAATAGCAGCAAGCTGAAGTACGACAGGCAATCTTAATTGCAATATTTCTAACCATTCCTTTCAAGTGATCAAATTTCCAAGCTGTTCCTCAGCTTGAAGATGTTTATATATTATTTTAAAAAGAGGAAAAGTAAAATTATGGGAAAAGGAGAGAATTTAATACACTAAATTATATTGACTTCTTACATCACCTAGTCTCTGATTTTTGTTGTTAATGCTACTGGTTATTCCATTAATTCTAGTAACATGTTACCTTCAGTGCAAGTCAGATGCTATGGAGCAACTGAACCCACAATCCGGTGGGTTTTACAGCTGTCTCTACATTTCAGAGAGACATAGGCATGGGGATTTTGACTTCTGCTCTATGTCAGAAAAACAAGCACAACGTAACTAGGTTAGAAAAGGCACATATCTAGACCCGTCCGCTGTTCTGTTGGATTAGTGGGATGCCTAAGGAAGAGTGCAACCACATAGTGATATTGTCGTTACATGCTCTTCAGCCTCCCAATCTACATAGCTCAGAAAGCTCTTGTACCACAGGTTCTCATTGTCTCATAGTCTATTTTTCTTCTAATAATTTTGCTAACTGTGTGTTGAATCTGTGTATGTTTTAGCAGGCAATCTTACGATCATGGGGTTATAAGCAAGAAATTTCAGAGTTTATCTGGTGTGTGAAGTGCACCTTTGATTTTTAGTTCACACCCCCCCCAAAGTGCAGTTGAAGCAGATCAGTGAAACAGGCCATGATGAGGCCCAGTCACCTGAAGAGTGCTCACTTTAGGTGTTTTATTTCAGAGTAGCTCTAGGCTGGCTTCCTGTCACATAAGCATATACGAGAGCTTGGAGTACCTTTTTTTTTTGTTTAGTTTCATTGAAAATTAATCCAGTTCTATACACTCTAAGACCAGACGTGAACCAAGGTTTATGAACAGGGATGTCAAAAGTTAACCTGAATAGCCCATGTCTGATCCTAATGAAAACACTGAAGTAGGCATGTCAGCTGAAGTAGGTGATTGTTGTCCGAGTAGGAGGCCTTTCTGTCCTTCTGAGGAGCTTGGCCCAGTAACTCAGCAGAAGCATTGTCCAGCAAAGGAAAGGAATTTTAATTCACTGTAAGTACAAGGAAGGACTTGATCAATAAGTGAGATAAAACTTTACCAGAGAAAACTGCATGACTGATGGTTGGCATAAAATTTTCAATCAAATGATACAGGATCTTGGAAACTATTGGATAATTTTCATGATTAAACCACTTCTGGGTACTTCATCTGTAAATAAATTTTATATACAATAGCAAAACTGTAGAAAGTCCTCAATTTCTTCAAAATTATTGTTTGTAAAATGGATTTGTCTCTTCATAAAAATGAAAACAAATACATCATCTTAGTTATGAAGGAAAAAGACCAAGTAATGTCCCATTAATGAAAAGTGTTTCATTAATGCAGAAGAAAATGTAAAATTAAAATTAATTTTTTTACAGTTGTACTGCTTAAAATCAAACCTCTCATCTTCAATAGTGAGAAAAAAAGAAAATGTAATAAACTGTGATCCCTGATGATACCATTACAGTCTCATCTAAACAGATATTGTGACTTTTGCACATATAACACAAAAGAGGTTACTTTGAGATGCATATGGAAAGTAGTGTTGATGATGTGAGTCCTTAATCAGATCCAGCAGTTGTAATTCTTCGATTTTAGTGTTTTACTACTTTTTTTACTTTGAAATATTTATCATCGTTATTCATAAGATTTTATTCTAAAAATTTAATCATTACCATATAATATATGTTAATATACTTGATGCATGTAAAAACCTAAGTTTCAGAAAATGCATTAATTTTATCTCCTTACACACTGTGAATTTAAAAGTATAACGTAGTATGTTTATTTTTAGTACACCTCCTGATAATCTCTCAATCCAAGAATTTCAGAAGAATGAGAGTATTGATGTGGAGGTAAGGAGACTTTACCTTGTAATGTTCAGCAGTGTATTTGTTACTGACATTCATAGATTGTATTTGGTTCTGAAATAATTTTTTTTTAAAATGTGCCCATGCATTATTTTTTCTGTGATAATTGTTTACCTTTTTGAAAACAAGACAGGAAATTAATAGCCTCAGAGTTCTGCAAAAATAGGAATTGTGGCATGCCAAAACCCATTACTTGTCCACTCGAGTTCAAAACAGCATAGAGTGGCTAGACCAGAACATGCTTCTGCCTCTAACCCATTATCTGATTCTTACTTACTGTGTTATTGCCAAGCAATTACACAGGTAGTTGCAAACCGTGGGAGAAGCTGACAATTAAACCTGAAGTGAGTGCTTTCTATGTTGGGGGGTGAGAAGGGACGTTCAGTCAGCAGTGACATTGTTGCCCTCCAGATGTGCTCTCAATACTGAAAAACTTGTGCATAAATGAAGAAATTTTGTCTTGTTTGTGCAGTACAGAGACTGCTGTAGTTGTAAAACGATCATGTTTGGTTGGATAAGGCCAAATAAAATTAAGATGATACTCGGAATGTAGAGGGACTTGCCCCCTTTTACTCCAGGACAAATTGATGTGGCAGACCAGGGATTAGGGGTACAAAAGAAAAGCAGTTGCAAGGAAGACATGGCAATATATCTGTGGATTTGATTGCCTGTCATCTTACCAGAGAGTGACACAAAGATTTCTGGATGAAAAGCAGGAGTGATTCTGTCTGCAGTGAGCAGAACTCTGAGGTCTAATGCATTAATTTATGGACACCTAAACCCACTTTGTTCCTGAATGGGAGCATCAAGACCAAGGATAGAAAGCATTTCAGCTAATGTGCATTGCCTTAAGCTCGTTCAGATAATTAACTTGCTTGTTCCGCTTTGCAGATGTCACATTTGAAGCATGTGATATGTGTTAATGCCATAGTGAGGATATTGGGTGGGGGGAGAGGGAGACCTAATGCTAGGTCTTCTCTTTTCAAAACCATAAATTCAATTTGAAGAATATACTTGAAATGCCAGTGGAAATCTGCTTCAGAAATTGACAAAAGTGAAATAATAAACTCTCCCCCTGCCCCCCAATGTTAAGTGCAAGACCATAATTTTTGAACATACCTGTAAGTTTTAAAAGCTAGCATGGGAAGATTTGGTCAAGTTTCATTATACTTGTCTCTTTTGTTTAATGTTTCTGTCTTCTTCATTCTAGAATTACAACTTTAATATTCAGAAAACCAATATATTTGTATTTCATTTGTTTTAGGTGGTGCAGCTTATCAGCACAGAGATACTGCCATATGCTAATTTTATTCCTAAGGAATTTGTGGGTCAAATAATGACTATGCTAAATAAAGGCTCAATACATTCTCAGTCATCCTCCTTTACAGGTATAATACCTGAATGACAAAAGATACAGTGTTTATGTCTACTAGAAAGTAATGAAAATATTGAGAGTACTTACTCTGATGGAGACTAGAAGTTCCGTGTCATGTATTCAGTATAGATTATTTGATATCCAGCTTGTATTTCTAAACCATATTGCATTTCATGGAAGTGGATTAGCATTCCTTGCAGTTTTTTAAAAAGAGTTCCCTACTCGGTCAGTATCTTATAGAATATTGTATTACTTTGTATTTATACTTTCTACATTGTTTTGCATTGTCAGCTGAAATAGTTCCAATAATAATTTCAGACAATTTGAAGGCAGACATAATATCCTATTCTTAAAAACTAAATGACCTTAGTGTAACTGTATGGGTGCAGTATCCTGTAAGAAAAAACATGGATAGTTTTTTGGGAAAGATTAAAAAAATGGACATAAGCCATTACAGAGAAAAATATTTGGATTGTACGGTACCAAATATTAGTACTTATGGTGTAGAATGGTGTAGTATGGGTTGCTGTCTCTTTTTTAAATTGACTTCATATATTTTATTTTTAAAGCAATGTCAAGTAAGTGACACCTTACTGAATCTGTTATGTGTTTTATGTTTTTGCATCCATTGTGATTGTGGCATAGTTGCCTTTTCTTAGAAGGTAGTCTTAGGAACACTGATAAGAACACTAGAGGCACAGTAATCTTTTTGCAAAATATAATAAACCTGATTGAAATGCAACATTTAGTGTATTGGCATGCATGCTGCACAGTTACATACGTTTTCCTTTGACAGAAGCCGAAATAGATATTCGAATGAGAGAGGAGTTTTCTAAGGTGTGTTTTGAAACACTGCTCCAGTTTTCCTTCAGTAATAAAGTCACAACTCCTCAGGAAGGCTACATCTCTAGAATGGCACTTTCTGTGCTCTTGAAAAGGTCACAGGACGTATTGCATCGCTACATAGAAGATGAGAGATTGAGTGGCAAATGTCCTCTTCCACGGTATGTACCTTGTCTTTAGGAAATTAAAGGTTTTACCAGTACTTTATGAGAAGAAGGTTGCATTCAAAGTATCACTCAGTCATTTAAAAAAATATTGTGTGTGTATGTGGGTGAAATTTAAAGCCAGGGAAATGTTTGTGGGGAAGACATTTCCAAGAAGATGTGGATACCAATTTTTTGTTCAAAAAAGGTTTAAATACTAATGGTCATATTCAGTGCTGTTGCATAGACAATAGGAATGTGACTTAGTAACTAACATTTTCAGTTCCTGAAATGTATTTCTGATACTTGTAACATAGTATTTTTGAAATCTGATTTCCCTTTATTCCCAGGAGCACGGGGTGTAGTTCCTAGCTTGAGATGTGGAGAGTATCCTCGAAAATAAGATTAAAGTATCAAACCAGCAACACTGTGAATCATTACTGAAGTAATTGTTCTCGAGACAGAAAAATTGACCAAAGTAACAGGAAATTCTTTAAAACAGGAACTTATTTAAATAGATGTCACTCAACTTTTGAAGGAATGATGAAATTTATTATTTCCATGTTACAGTTCATGATGTACATGAGTATTTTCAGATTGAGATGTGTATGCTGCTACAGTTTCCAGTATTAGATTTAAAGCTATCCTAGCTGAGACAACAGCAATGATGGTGAGAAAGTTAAATTATAACCTTAATTTCTAAACATCCTTTTTTGGGTAGGCTCCATTGCTGTTGCTTCCATTACATGGGTTTTTTTTTTTTATGTTGTGTAAGATTCAAAGAAAACTTATATTTTCAAGCCAAAAACGGGTTGTTGACTGTTGGTATTTTTTTTTCCTTTTATAGGCAACAAGTTACAGAAATCATATTTGTTTTAAAAGCTGTCAGTACCCTCATAGATTCACTTAAAAAAACTCAGCCTGAAAATGGTAAGTTATTGTTAAACAACACAGTTCTGAACAAGATAACATTGTATCCTCCACCAAGATATATTTGTTCTTTCCTCTAGTAGTTTTCACACAAATTTAAAACAAAAGTGTAATCTGTAAGATTCAGTGTTTTGTAATTCTGTGAATATGTAGGTGGCAGGTACACTGAAAAAAATCCCTGCAAAGTTCTTCCAGTAAACCTAAACGTATAAGGTCCTAAGATATGTTTAATAAAATAGAAAACTTCAATTTGTGATGTTTTTTATTAGATAGAGCTTGGTGTCTTCAAAAACCAACCAACAAAAAACCTTCCATGAAATGTTAATAGAATTCTTAAATGCATGTAGTCTTGCTAGATCCTGTTTCTTCTCATGATACCTTTATAGGTTGCCATGGATCGTGTTCACGTAAGTGCACTCTGCAGTTAAAGGGCTGTGCAAGTTAAGCACATGGGCAGGCTGTTAGACACTTAAAACTTGTGGTCTTGCTTTCCCTCCCTTTCTGCTCTGTACGTCCAGCCCCCCATATTGAGAAAGATGTCTTAGCTCATTGATGCCCAAGTAAATAGTTGTCAGATGTGTTTAAAGGGCTGAATTAAATAGAAGACTTCAATTTCACTTATAATCATGTGTTCTGTTCCTTCTGTAAGCTGCACCTACTGTATGCATAGAGAGTTCCCACCAAAAACCCTAGTCAGGAGTCTTAGTTAAACCAGCTATATTGGACTCTGCAACTCTGACAGAATTGCGTATACAACACTTCCCTCCCCCTTCATGCTTTTGATATTATGAGGAAAAGAAAAAAACCTTTTCAGTCCTAAAACTAACCAACCAGCCAGCCTTTCCAGAAAAACACAGGCAGGTGGGTTTCCTGAAAGAGGCAATGCCTCACTCGCAGCATCACTGAGCAGCCAGATTTATGATAAGGTGGTTTCCAAGGCTGATGGCAAAAGGCTGAGGGCAGAATTATGCCAGGATACATCAAGCCTTTTGGCGAGCCCTGAAGGCAGCTGAAATGCTACTCTTTCTCTTAGAGGGGTAGAGTAGTCAGCTCAGCTGGACTGTTCCCCATATCCCTCTTCCTGCAATGAGAGAAATTCTTCACCTGATCCATATACGGCAGTGATTGCCAAACCTCCTGCGTACTTTCTTATGAGGAGAACCACTGGACAAATTAGAGAACCACTTTAGTCCCACTTCTTCTAGCCTTTAATAATTTTATTTCTTTAAGAATGTTGCTAACATTGTCTGAAACCAGAGGTTTGTTCTCTTTTGAAAACAGAGATAAGAAAGGAAGTGATGTAATAAATAAGCTTCATGCTGCAATATTTAATTTCACTTGTTGGATGGAAAAAACTTCACTGTGGATATTTTTGTGTACTAGTCTAGTGTTTCTCCCTCTGCTTTCTATAGCTCTTGTAATCTGGAATGATTTGAAATTAATAGAAGGCCTCATTGCTGACAAGTTTCCAAAAGTGAAATGTTCATCCAATTCAGTTTTCTGTCAATAGCTGAGAAAAGGAGGCACAACATATGTGTTATGGATTTAATAGAAGTACTATCTTAAATTTGTCAGTTCTTCATCCAGAAAACACAGTGAATGACTCATATGTAGAAATGCAGGTGTGTAGCTCCATATTATGGATACCCCATCTGGCTTCCAGCTGCTGCTGCTGCAAAAGAGTCTGGCTTTTCTGCAAAAATCCTACCTGAGAGCCCTGTCCAGATGTTGTAGCATCTATAAGTACCTTGGTTTAGGCACCTGAATGTGCCCTTATTTGTACGGGTATTGAAAAAAAAATCTAATGTAAAAATCTGGTCAGTAGTAAGAGATTCAGACTGTTCTGTTTTTGATTGCAGTTGATGCTAACACATGGGCACAAGTGATCGCCTTGTACCCGACTTTGGTAGAATGTATCACCTGCTCATCCTCGGAAGTGTGCTCTGCTCTGAAAGAGGCGCTGGTTCCCTTTAAGGACTTCATGCATCCACCAGCATCCAAGGTACAGAATGGAGAGTCTTGACCCCATAAAACTTTTTTTTTTTAAATTATTCTTAAGGAAAAAAAGGTATCCAAAAATGTTTGTTCACGGGTGAAGTTTCTCTGAGGAAATCTCTTGTGACTAGTACTTTGGCAACCAAGTGCTGACTGCCTTTTAACTGTACTAACAAGAGCTCAGTCGTTCATGAACATAGGCTATATCTCAAAGGTTCCAGAGTGAGTAGCAGTGCAAACTTTTAATAAATTTAACTGAATGGTTGGAATCATTTATAATCTAATGTACTTGCTACAGTATCTTGAAGTGGTGATTGAAAAGTGGGCTTATGTACAGCTTGTTGTGTATGTGTTAATGATGTAATTAAAAATATTTCAATTCAGTCAGATTTATTAGGCTGGTGTTTTGCACCCTTTTTTTGAAGTACGAATTGTACTAAAATTTTATGCAAGATGGTACTGTAACATTCCATATATCTGTAACCAGCCTTTGTAAACAAAGGGAACTGATAAACTTGTGTGTATAATAAATGGTACAGTTCTGTATAAAATAGTTGCATTTATTATTCAAATTCTTTTAAAAATATTGATAACGTTAAATGCTTGAAAATGTATTTATTATAAGTTGTATGCTTGCATTTTTACTTACGGTTTGCCTTCTAAATTGCCAGATATGCTCATTCATATCTGACCATGTTGTTAGTTTTTGCTTAATTGAATGTATCTTCTCTGTGGCCATTGGACATCCAACAAAGGGTCATACGATAAGAGATTGCAGCACGCAGTCGTAGTCTGCTGATCTCAATTGTCAAAATATTGACCTGAAGTAAGTCTGAATATGCATAAATCCACTGTAGCACTTCAACACTACCATACCTCACTGCATAATATATTTGTTTCAAGATGTTTGTTCTACTCAACTCTATCCATTTTTGTAGTTGCAGCCTTGCTTTAAGAAAAAATACGTATTTGAGGGTTGTTACCCTTTTTTGACCTTCTTGGCAGGTACCACAGTCTTTGCATCATGTCCCAAGAAAGGTGATTTCAAATATCTGAAGTACTTGGCTGTAATATTTTGTTCAATAATTTTAAGTGCTTTGTTTTGTAATGTCCTTTCAACACAAACAAATTGTTCTAATTTTTAATTATAAACTGTGTCTGATATAAAACCATGAGAAGTGTATTTTTGAAGATAGTTAATCATTTAGACGTGCAGTAAAATTTGTCATTAAGTACACGTGAATTTGTTTCACGTAATACACAATCAAAGCAAAACACTTTAAATAGCATTGTTTTTTAAAGTTTGTGACTTAGCACTTGAACTCTAATTATGATTTCAGTGTTTTTACCTGTATTCACACATTTTTAACTTGTGATGTGAAAGCACAAAGGCCAAATGTTTAAAAAAAAAAAAAAGGACAGGTGCCTTTCTATGGATTTCAGATTTTCAGAGCTTACCTTTAAGTTTTTGTTCCTTAAAGTCTTTTGTAGATATTAATGGAGATTATCATGCATAAGAAATGATATTAAATGTTTGTTTTACACTTCCCTGGCTAAAGGGATGTTGATTGGTATGTATGAATAGATGTAAAAGTTGTAGAAGCTTCAAGCCGAAGGTGCGATTAACTAGTCAAAGTTAGAAATACCCTGTGTGAATAATGATTGCTACACAAGCACGGCTTTGAAGAGCTTGCTCCTGTAAGGCTCCAGTTTATGGTCCTTTTTAAAAGCTTTCTATTTCAAAGTACGGTAAATATTACAGAGGCTTCAAGACTTTGCATATTTCTCTGTGACCAAAGTTGAATGGAGCTTAATGGTTAAGCGTGGATAGTTTTTAGAGAATACACAGTTTATACTGAGGAAACAAATGCTTCTCATTAATAGAATTTATGTCAAAATAGCTTCTTTGGAGGAGCAGATCCATAATACTGCAGAACTGGGTCCCACATAGAAGTAACAACATTATCCGTACTCCAAAAGTGAAAACCTGGCAATTGCTCTCTTAATTAGTAGAAGATAAGTCAAGGTCTGTGAAGTCATTAAAGAACAAAAGTGTAGGACAGGAAAGAAGGGTATTAATTTGGTTTAGAATATATTATCTTAACAAGAATTTCCGGGACCAAACTGTTGGGTGAGTTTGTTTCTAATTAGTTTCTAATTGGTTTTTCAGTGATAATACAGATGCGTTTTGTCCAGAGAAGCAAATCGTCAGCTTTACCTGTTTTTTAAAAAGGGGGTGTATAAGTCTTTCCTGGTTCTAGAGCTTAGACTACTTTACCACCTATGGACATTAATCTTCAAAAGGTTTTGAAATAAACTAGCAATGAGCTGACTTTTCTTCCTTTCGTCTTAATTACAAAATGATTAATACCTGTGCTATTTGAGGCATGTTTTAGACGTGCAAGCTGAGGGCGACCATATTCAAACCACTTTTTAGTACTTTGTCTGTGAGTAAGAATTATTCCCTTTACTGTGCCTTCTTGTCCAGCACTCAAATATTTCTTCCAACTTGAAGTATTGGTTTCTTTTTCCTATTTGTACTTCTTACGAAATATTCTTAGGGCTTCTTTGATGCAGACAGCAGTTTGGGATATTTAAATTTCTACATGTTTCTAGCACATGTTTCTACATGTTTCTTGTTCCTGAAGAAATTTAATTTAATTGAACATTACCTACTGACTAGACCCATGTCAACGTTCTGTTCAAGTCTGTAGAGTTACTTTGTCATGAGAGGTAAAACAGACAATTTCAGGATGGGAGTCTACACTGTGGCACTGAAATCAGCTAGAAAAGAGGTACAGCTGGCTCTCTGGAGATTTGTCAGCTAGAAGTTAGAAGATAAGCATTAATTGTTTATTGAATACAACCACAATCTTCATCTTTTTTCTTCTTTCCCCAACTTTACAGGAGACATGGATTGGGAATCCAAAGAGAAAATGTGAGGGTCTTACAGATTATGAGAAGGTTCATATCAAGATTTTAGATTACTTGGGGAAAACTTGTATGTCTCAGTGCCGTGACCATTGCCTTAATGTACACAAGAGTTACACGGTAACTCTGATTAAGAAAAAGGAATGGATGCCTCAAGCTGGAAACTTCTTATAAAATGTCTTATTCTTAGAAGCAACCTACAGTAGTTATTTGCTTATCATCAGTGATGCTTTTCTAACAACATCCATTTAGTTCCCTTGTATGTGTGCCTACTTCCCCACCTTTTTATTGGTGAACTGCGAAATGTTACTGGTCATAAAGCCACCTGAAATACACGTTGACTGTTAGCTATTTACAAGAACAAGTAGGAATGTGTCTGTGAAATTCAATAGTTTGTTACCACATTCTGCAGGTGGTCGGTAGGTTGGGTTTTTTGTTTCACCCAGGTTGAGTTGTTTCTTTTTGCCACAGGTCAAACCTTCTTATAGCTGGCTTGAGCTCTTAAGGCAAGATATCTTTAGTAAGGTTAATGTCTTTTTTTTCTTCAGCACGTGGCAAACACAAGTATTAGTAATCAATGTTTTCTATAGAAATTCATTTGGAAGTTCAAGGTACTATAAGTTCAGGAGGTAAAAAAAGCATGTTTTTTTCCTCATCTGTTCCTATCCGGCTCAGTTCTGTGTTTTTACTAGTTGTTCACCTCAAATTTGCAGCTTGTTACTCATTTCCTGTGAGGGCACGTGTCTTCTAAAATCTTCAGCTTGAATCCTCCTGAATAAGGTGAGGCTCCACAAGTGAAAGAAGGAATTGCTGTGCACAGCAGCGTGGTGAGCAGTGCGCATTCTTGCCTATATGTGCCTATAAGGCTGTTATAAGAGTGGAGTGTGTCAGAAAGTGTCAGATGAGGCAGCTAGGGTGCAGGTTTTGTTTAAACTGGGATCCAGTCTAGTGCACAGACACGGCCTATATCTGTACATGTACACGATTTAATTTCCATTAGCAAAATATTAATTGATAAAATATTCGTCTTCCTTAAAAGCAAATTTTTAAAAAGTAGTTAATTGAACTTTTGCATAGGAGAAGAGATTTTCCTCTGAAAACATTGCCTCATAATGGCTTCCAGTAACTTGTGCTTTAAAAGTGTGGTAATTTTAATGTAGTTTACGGTGTCTTCAGAGTTATCTTAGTTCGTGTTTTATTGTATTCAGTGAAGGTTCTACTCTTTCACTTCCCAAGGTGGGGTGGGGAGTGAGGGTAGAAATTACCAACACTGTCTCAAAAGACTCCGGTCTTACCAGGAATTTCCGCAGTTGTATAGCTTCAGACTCAAGTAACTTATATTCATAATTCTTGGAAGTTAATTCCAGATAATGTGATAACAATGCAAGGGTGTTCCAGCTGTGTCCTTAATACAGCAGTGAGTTCTGCCGTCATCCTATTTTCTTTTCCTGTTTGGTTGGGTTTTGTTTTTTAGTTCATGATAATCCAAGAAAAAAATGGGAATAATTTCATATTGGAGTTGAGACAAAAGCATTCTTCTATAGTACCTTTATATGCCACTGTACTCACAACATTCTTCTTTCAGTGTTTTTGAAGTTTTACTTGTTCTGACAAAAGAATGCAGATCTACATATATAGTTCATTTTATATGCCCTGGAACTCATAAAATTTGAGACCTTGCTTATTGTAAGAAAATGTGAATAGCAACTCTAGAGAGGGTTCTTCTGTTTTCCTTTTCACCCTAAAGAAGTTGTAACATGCATTGTAAAATACTGTTTAGCCGTGTTCTTAATGTTATCCATCTAGATGTAGCTATAAGGGAAGATGTACAGAAATTCTAGTTTGTTTTTCTTGAAAATTTACTTTTGGAAATTTACTATATGTGGAATAAATTATATAGGAATAAATCAAGTTAAAGTTTACAGTTTATAAAGTCATCTTCTACAATCATGTGGAATAAAAAGTAAATTCATAATTGCTATTTTGTTTGGACATTGGACATTTTCATCACCATGAAAGTGATGAGGTCCATAAAATCACACTTTGGTTTATGCGAGCAGTTAAGGCTCCTGTAGCAGTTATTTACCCGGTATGACTGGATATCTTGTGGAAGACTAAACATTTGTTGGGGAAGCAGAGTGAATAGTTACTGGTTGACATCTGTGTCAGCAATGAAAAAAAAAAAGCCCAGGTGAATCTTGAACATCTGTTGAAAAGGGTATGTGCTGTTCCTTTGGACTCTGAGACCATTTCCAGTTGTTCCAAATGTAGCACTAAAAAATTCTTTTCGTGAGGTGTCTTCATTTTACTGTTCAGATTGGGAGGGCTTCCGGAGCAAGGACTTCATGTAAGCGAGAGTTCATCGTAACCAAATGGTTGCTGGATTCTCCTTGATTTTTTCTTTTTTTTTTTTTTTTTTTTTTTTTTTTTTTTTGAGCTCAACTTAGAGACACTTTTTTTTAAGAGAGAAAGCAGTCAGTTACTGCTGAGTCACAAATGTGGCTTTAGCTCTACAGAACAGTCCTGCGATGAGCTTTTACCACTAAGCAGCAATCTGCTAATTAATCTCCTTTCTCTCTCTCCAAACTGGTTACTGACTGTTTTAAGATGGGAATCTCCATGGACATTTGTCTGATCTGTTTAAGTGACTTTAACTGTAAGCACTTACTAACAATTATCTCTTATAATTCTGCGATCTGATCCAGAACTTGAAGAAACTGCTTATTGAGGAATTACCAGATACACCAGTGTTCTTTCCTTCTCCCTGGATTTTCCACTTCTATTTTCTGACAATACTTTTCTGTGTGTGCTTTTCTTCAGCTGTAGGTTTTGGGGCAGGGACTGTTTCTCTAGACAGTATTTTGTGTATCAGGGCAAGTACAAGTCCAATAAAAATGACTGTAACAGTCTATGTAGATCATAGGTTTAACTTGGGGAGTAAATACTCTTCAGGGTTCACAAGTTTGTTTCAATTATAAATGTGTGTTTTGCAATACCAATATAACCATATTACAGTTGTGGTTAGTACCACACTGGAACATGTATGGGACAAGGCTGCTCCTGCCTTGTGAAGAAATACAGGAGAACTTAAAAATTCCTTTGCTTCTTACAGCCTTTAACTTTCATTTAGTTGAAAATACAGAGATAATGATGATAGCAGGGACATACAAGGAAAGAATCTCTTTAGGTTTTTAATTACACAGATGTCTCTCACCCCAAATGGTGAAATTGTATAAAAAGCAGGAAGAGGAAGCTGGTGATAGATTAGTACAGAAATATGACAGGTGAAGCTTTAAAGTCAGCTAAGCAAATCATATGAATCTTCAAATTGAATCAGAACTGGTTGGTGGAAAAGTGGCTTTTTATTCTTAGAAAATGAATGGGCAGTATGTTACAGAAGACAGTCTAGAAGGGGCATACAGAAAATAAAATACTATTTTCTCTTTCTGTCCTTTGAAGTCATTTAAGAATTATTATAGTTATCTCTCTTTGTAGCAAACTTTTTTGAAAGCATTTATTTTTTTCATTCCAGTGGGGTCTTTTCATTAGTATCTAATGTTCATTAGATACATTTGATTAAGAAATCAGCTGTTACTGTTCAGTGTTACCAATATAAAAAACCAATTTTTGAAGCAGCCTTGTGACAGAGAGTGCAAGTATTGGTTGTAAATAGATATCGTTGTTCTTTGAGAGAAGAATAATTAGAAATACTTCACTAGAAGCTGTTTTATTAAAAATTTAGCTTAAAAAAATTGAAGTAGTAACGTAACTGGAATTAAAGGATGAGAACCTCAGGGATCCAAATTTGGGCTAATCTAATGCAATACTCAGAATTTCCAGGCTCTGTCCAAGATAACAGCTCTACTCTTGCAAAGGAACCTGAAAACCCCACACTAAAACTTTTGAATATATGAGAATGGCTTTCTAAAAAAAGCGTATTTGCAATAGGAACTATTGCTAGCAGAAATGCCCCGGGTTTCCAGGGATGCAGAAATTTCAGAAAATAAAATACACCATGTGTAATTTCTGTCCATCTATTCTGATCTTTCAGTCTGTCATTGCTCTCCATGTCACTTTTCCAGAGGGAAGGGAGGTCTCACAAGACGTTGTGTACATGTGCATAGTATGTGTCTAGTGTTGTGAAGGAATCATCCATGAAAATGTGGCTTGTGTGCTACCAGTGAGTTTTCTTCTTCCTTGAGCTTAGTGAACTGAGATTGCAGAGCTTTAGAAATTTTCAGGAATGCATTCCAGTTTTATCGATAACCTATTC
>NW_010427363.1:360-6171 GCF_000710305.1 Buceros rhinoceros silvestris | reverse complement strand
TCATGTTTAGCGATAAAATATTCTGAGATAATATATTGTGCTCATTATGAGCCTTGTTTGGTGTAAAACTTGATACTTTGAATGCTTAGTGTTTGCACATGCAGGCGAGATTCAGAATTTTTATCACCAGCATCTTTAGGTAAAAATACTTAGGTAGGAGTGTAAACTGTTTAAAACCTCACTGATTCCTGCAGCTTACTAAATAACTCTTATCTGTTACAAAGCCAATAGGATATGGACATTTTTTCCTGGCTGCTGGTGATGAATTAATTTAGTGAGTAAGGTCTGTGTGGTATTTAGTTTATGTCAAGTCTCAGGAAAGCTTCTTAAACAGAAAGCTTCAGAAGGACTTATGCACCAGCATATAAGCATACTTCCTGGATAGGAATGCTTTCCTCCCATGGAGGTTGCGCCATATTTTGGAACTTATCAAATGTAAATCTTGTTTCATAGATGAGTTGTAGTGTTCAGATTTATGTAATTTTTAAAGTATCTGACTGCTGTCTAATTTAGGACAGACAATGTTACACCCCCTAGGAACCAGTTGCTGGGATCATGAATCACTACAACAGCAGCAAGTGAGGAAAAAAATTTTGACGGTTGTTTAAGAAAGATAGTGAAATTAAATGTTCATGATTCTTAGGGTGGAGGGAGAATATAAAATAAAAATCATTGGGCTCCAAGAAGGCAGACTTCAGAAAATTGCTAGGTAAGATCTCACAGAAGACAAGTCTGAGATAAGAGAGGAGCTGTGGAGTTCCTCCAGTTCAGTCATGAGCTTCCCATCTCCAAGGAAAGTATATCTCAGTGCAGGACACAGAGACTAGCTGTAATAAGAGACCAACTCAGTTAAACTAACTGAGGCATTTCATTAGCAAGAAGTGAGAGTAATCAGTGCTTGAATTTACTTTATGATTAAAAGGAGTTCTCAGATAAGCTTATTTTTAAAATCAGTATGATACGCTTTTCTCTCCACGTTAACACATTTATTCCCACTGGCAGTCCAAAGAACTTCTTAAAAGAATCTCATTTTTCAGCACTATAATCCTTTCTTCCCCTGAAGCATGTTCCTTACGGAAGGGACAAGGTAGATAAGCTACCATCTTTTTCTTCAATCAGAAATACTGTAATGTTGAAACATACTCAAAGGCCTCAGCCCATACTGCCCGTCAGTTTAGTGTTGAGGGTTTGGGGGTCTGTTTTGTTTTTAGAAGGGATTGCCAATAGATAAGTGAGAAAGAAAATCCAGTGCAAGTCAGGTATCTGTTTGGCATCTTCACAGTTTTGTTCCTGAAGACCCCGATCTTCAAACTGGAGTCGTAACTGCAGCTCTCTGTGTACAGAATATCTGCCTTAGACTTGAGTCTCCATGACCAGTGGTATTTCCGAAGTTGACAGCTTCAAGACTGCAGAGGCTGGTGAGGATGAGAAATTGTTGGAAATGTGAAATGTGATTATCACCTCGTCTGCTATTTTCGATGTTAAATATTTCTTACCTGGAATTATTAAAGTTGCCAAGGAATTGCTTTATGTTTCTGACTTCCTTGGCAGACTTGCACTTCTTTCCCCCATCACATCAAGACCAATTGC
Source organism: Buceros rhinoceros silvestris (assembly GCF_000710305.1). Classification (NCBI taxonomy): domain Eukaryota; kingdom Metazoa; phylum Chordata; class Aves; order Bucerotiformes; family Bucerotidae; genus Buceros; species Buceros rhinoceros. Next base: position 4,581 of record NW_010427363.1, on the reverse strand, counting down.
CTGGTCATGAGGGGAGGGACTGAGAGGCTCTATAGGAAAATGGCAGTCAAAACTGGATTGCCACCAACAGAGGACCTTTAAAAAGGATGGAGAGCAGTCTTGTTTTGATCAGCCTCTCTCATGAGAAAGCATGGAAGGAGACAGGAATATTATGTGCATCATACTGCTGACATGTACATGATGAAGAACTGGTTTCTGGAGTACATCACATCTATTACTTGCAGGATCTACTTACGGAACATCTGCTCACGCCTCAGGGCTTGGCATTGTAGCATAATATGCTACTACCTTAGCACTGAAATGAGCCCCAGAGTCTGCACATCGTACAGCCCTAGAACAAGTAATGAAAGATCAACATTTATTTTAGAAAAGACTGATACAAATTAAATATTTTCTCTCAAAATACGAAATCAATAACCTCTGTTACAGCTGTATGCACTACAGTGTCTTAACACTTTAAGCAGTTGCGTGTTGCCAGAGTCTTAAAGAGAATGCATTGAACTGATGAAGGGAGTAGCACAAAATCCTTCCTCTTTAATAGGGTAAGAATCAGGAAGGAAGTTTTTGAAGTGTTAAACCAGTCTGAGAGCAGCAGCTGCTTCTTGCCGATCAATTTCACTTCAACCAGCTCAGTTCAAACAACTAGTTCAAACTTGGAAATGGATTAGGAATTGAAAAAGCTCGGGATTTTTCTGCCTTCCATATACAGGGTAGATCTCTGAAGGTAAGATCTACTGTATCTAAAAGCTGAAGGCAGTGCCAGCCAGAAACCATCAGTTCCATCCTCTTTGCCAACAAGATGTACGTCGTGAATGTATCCAATACATTTTAAAAGAGAGCCATCTGAGAAAGTTCTGCTTTGCATCCAAATAGACCTCTATGCAAACTAATGAATTGTTAAATAATCAAGAAAAAATTGTATTCAACCATTTTCTGATAAAATAAAATGTAACCATTAAGCATCTAATATTAAAGCTACAGAATTGTTAACTGTGTACAATGTATTCCCTAGTTGTAAAAGGTTGCCGATCTTGGTGCAGTGACTATATTGCAAACACTTAGTTGCTAATGAAGTAGTAAAAATAATCTTCAGGAGATATAGATACAGATGCAAAATAAGGTTTAAAACCTAGTTCCTTGCTTATTTAAATCAATGTCGCTTTTGACAGGAATGTTTTCTCCTGTAATCAAACTTCTGTATGGAGTATTTGCTTTGAGAGGCACAAGTTGGATTCCTCTTCTGAGATCTAGGTTACTCAAATTTGAGTTCTACCCCTAGATTAACTAGCCTGGCTTCCATCTGCACTTAGGGGAGAAAAACAGGCAGGTCTAGCAGGAGATCCATTCCATCCTTAAAGAGACCATGTAAATTGCTCTGTGGAAGCGCCAGTTCTTGCTATGGGAGCGCAGGACAACTACTTTAGGCTTAGGCATCTGGCGTTTTGTGGGGTTTTTCCAGTTTACTTTAGACATCTCAAAATGAGGAAGATGAATCTGCCCTTGGCTGAGCCAGCCACAGTAAATGCAACTGTCTTTGCTATTGCAATGTGTTGGTGGTGCTGTGGGTTTTTGGAGCTCCCCTAAGAGCATTTTCATTGGGTTTTTGTTTGTTTGCTTGGCTTGGCTGGTTCCACCCCGCCCCGATCAAGATCGTATTAAAGTATCTCTTTGTTGTATCCTGCGTCTGAAGGGACATACTAGCAGTTCCTTGTAGTTATAGCATTACTCTAAATACTTAGATGAAGACTTAAGAGCTCAGCAGTTACTGTTAGTGTAGAAAATAGAGCTCTTTCAGAACCTTAAATTCTCCTTGCTACTTATCTGTCTTGCTTTTCCATATGTTCCCCAATTTGGACAAGTACGTGACATTATTGTCTCTATGAACTCAGTAAACTGAACCAAACATTTCCAGTGCTGCTGTATGCTCCTTATCAGAGATTTTTCTTCTGTTTGTTTTTTATGTAACATTCAGCTGCTTTGTTTCAGGTCAGCAAGGTTACAGTTGCTTTTGTAATATCTGTGTCTTGGTGCCCTAATGCTTATTTTTGGCATTTGAATTTTTCATCTCTGAGGAAAAAGACAAAGTATTTTGCTAGTAAGCATGACTCTGAAAGTTGTTGCACATTCACAGTCAGTTAAAGACGACTTGAATTACTGAAAGTAACTAAGGGCACCAGTCCTTAAAATCTTCCAGAGCTTTGCATTACAGGGTGAGTCAGTCAGCAGGGTGGGTGTCTCCAGCAAAAGTTAGGGTCTGGAGGCTTGAAGATTGGTACCTGCCTCCACCTGCAGCTTTGCACACTTCCCAACCTTTCAGTTCCTTTTTCATTGCTTTCCAGGATCTACTTTAATAACTTCTTGAAATTCTAGTTTTTAAATAACCAGCCAAAAAAAATGTAAATCCAAAAGGAATGATCAATGTAGATGTTCTGACTTGCCATGTAACGAAATGTGATGGGTGCTGAATATCTCCTGTTAGTGATAGCTGATAACAATTTTAAAATAACAATTTCTACCTATACATGATAACTAAAAATGTTTCAATTAATAAACTTAACCAGACTTCCAAGAGGAAACAATATCTACTGTTGTTTATCTGCCCCTTCTTATAAATACTTAAAGCACATCTTTGGGATGAATTTAAATTTACATTTTTACTTTCACACAGAAGTGCTGATTTTCCTCATATAGGAATTGCCAGCTCCTTGTCCAAGAAACTTTCTCAATGTACTCATGATGTTAGGATGGATTTCAGTCTGTTAACGAATATAAAAGAGACCTTAATACAGGAAAACAAATCATTGAGATATGAAATACTTGTAGTCTTGTGTAAAAGTTGCTTTACATTATATAGTTGAAGTGGCCTTAGAACAGAAGGGAGCACATTAAAAAAGAAGGTAAAAATTAACCCAGAATTAACTAAAAACTTCAATATTCTGAGTAAGAGGATTTTTTCCACTATTAATACTTTTTGTAATATAAACTTTGATTAAATCTGAATTTTTTAATAGGAAAAAAGGTGTGAAAATCTCTAGCTTTTTGTGCTTTTTAAAAATAAATACTTAGAACTTTACCAATTTTAGGTTGTTTCTTTTTCCAGAATTGAATTTTCATGTTTATGTCAACTTAATGCAGTAGGAATGGAGCATGTATGGCACCGGTGCATCCATCTCTTTCTAACACTTGGCCTCTCCTGAGCTGGTAGCAGAGAAGCAGATAGCAGGAAATGTCTTACTGTCCCTGTAAGGATGAGTATTACACAGCTTTACAGAGGAAAAGGGGAACCGGGAGAAAGTAGTCTGAAGACCAAGCAGTCCCTTCCAGAACCAGAAGCAAAAGACTCTGAGTTACTAGATGCTTCTATTTTCTCAGCTGGAGAATGTTCTTTAAGTTGTCAGTATCAAAAACACATATGCTTTGTAAGCATACAGAAACTTAGCACATTGTCTCCAGCAGAGCATCAGTGGTTTAAATGTCTGTTAAGCAAGCAATGAGTGATCTAATTGTGCCTGATACCTAGAATACATAGCAACTTTAAAAACAGGGAATACCTACACAATCATCAAGTGTTTTATCTTTGTCCCTTCTTTAAGGTGGCACTGTTCCGTCTGCTTTCGAGTGGGACTTTTCAACTACCAATTTGTTGTCACTGCAGGCATTACATTTTATTCTCAATCCAAGCTGTAGATAGTTTTTTGCTGGAAACTGTGGGACTATTGTGTTTTACTTGAGGTCTGGCTGCAAGCTGGGTTATTTCTACATTCTGCATCACTGATGTTAATACAGTCTTTATAAACTGAATTATTAATTTTGTTAACTGTTGTGCATTAGTAGCTTTTTTCAATAGATTTGTTCAGAAGAAGGTGAAGGCTAAAACAAATGATAAAAATGTGAGGCTCAGTCTATTTCACTGAGCTATTTCTGCTATGCAGTAATGGTCCTGGGGTTTATTTACATTTAGAAAGAAAGAAGCTTCTACGTTCTCTACTTGTCTTTAAAAAAGAAACAAAAGCTTCAGGCTGCAAACCGAATTAACTTTAAAAGTTAAAGCCCACAGCCAACGAACACAATGTCTGCTTTGTGCTTTCAAAGCCCGTGCACTCTTCTTTCCCACGTGTGTTGCACGGAGGCGCCGCCTGCCCCAGGCCCAGCCCCGGTACCCCCGTTCACGGGGAGATGAGCGCGCTGCGGGAACGTCAGGGCTGGGGCCAGCTGCCTCTC
>NW_010427363.1:0-247 GCF_000710305.1 Buceros rhinoceros silvestris | reverse complement strand
GCGGGGTGGGCCCCGCCTGCCTCTCGGCCCCTGCCGCTAAGAGACACGTGTGATCAGAAAGTACGATGGCACTTCAGCGCCACCCCGCAGCCTTCAGCGCCTTTCCGGCCCGGGCTTGACGGCGAAGCCTCTCTTGCTCCACCGGACGCGCCCCGCCACCCACAGCCTTAAAGGGGCGCAAAGTCCGTGCCCGCTGCTGCGCTCCGCAGACCGTGATCCCAGTGAAAAAGACCCGCTTTAAGGGCGC
>NW_010427362.1:14210-14471 GCF_000710305.1 Buceros rhinoceros silvestris | reverse complement strand
CATGGGTGAGAGGAGCAGGGGAGAAGCAGAACCTGCGCTGAGGGATTGCCTGGCGTGTTGCCCTCGACCTCTGCGAGGGCAAGGGCCCTCCCTCCCTAGCTAGTGTTCTCCGTGGGCTCTTCTTGGGACCCCGCTGGAATCCCCAGCTGCGAGCCCCGGCTGGCCCTGGGGAGCCCCTGGCCCAGGGTTAAGTGGTCCCGCAGCTTTGTGCTTAGGGAATAACTCAGGTTTCAATGCCATCTGTTAAAGCGGTGTGTGGGA
>NW_010427362.1:8149-14088 GCF_000710305.1 Buceros rhinoceros silvestris | reverse complement strand
GGCTTGTGCAGTGTGACAGGAGTGGGGGTAAACGCAAACTACCAGCAGTAAGACTGAGTGGGGTTTGGAGTAGCCTTCAGGTGTCCTGAGACGTCCCTGACAAAAGACTGACAGCTTAGAGAGGTCTTGAAGTAGTAAAAGCAGTTGGATGTGATGTAGCCATCAGGGCAGGAGAGGGACGTATGTGTCAGGCTATCTGCATCGCTACATGAGGTGGAAGGTTTGGACCAGGCTTGAGGATTAGCCTGACGCCTGTCATCACTGTCTCCAGGCGGAGACTTGGGACATACAGAAATGCTGTACAACCTTCACCTGATGGCAGACCCTGTTACTCAATTCCATCCCTATGAGTCTCCAGATGTCTTTGCTACTCTATGCTGTATGAGGATCGCAGCCTTGTGGTGGGCGCCTCTGCGACATGCCTCCTGTGGCTCCCTCTTCCCTTGTGGGGACTGTAGACTGCAGATCCCTGTGGCTCTCCCTTTCATCAAAGCTTCCTGTCACACACTGGTTTTTAATACTGAACACTTGCTTGATCCTTCTCAGTGATTCCCAGGCAGATCAGAGATAAAAATCAAGGGCAACCACACCTTCATCTAAAAATCTACGAGGGCCTCTCTGAAAGTAATGCCTGCTATTTTATTATGTTGGTCAACAACGTCAGAGGCAGATGTTGGTGGTGTGGCGCTAGAGGCTAAACTTTCCCACCAATATTCCATTACATTTTTTTGCTGTGAGACAGATGGCAGCAGAGGGGCCATCTGACAATGTGGGGGTGTAATTGAATTCTTCCATGTGGAAAAAATTGCACCCACTGACATCTATTGACACTGCTGAACGTTTACGGAGACCAAACAGTGGGTGTCAGCACAGCGAGGGGGTGGTTGGCACATTCCAGCAGTGGTGACAGTGACGGTGGGTCCTCTCCACTGGTGCAGATTGTTATGAGCGCAGCACGCAGGCTCTTGTTCACCACTGGGGAAAATGCACAACCCATGGTGGGGACTGCATTGAAAGATGTGTTTTGTAGCTGAGAATTTGCTCTATCAAACAGTGTTATTGTGCTCTTTGTATCTGTTTTAGTTTCCATGTAGTTTCCAAATAACTAGGAGGCATTACTTCCAGAGTGACCTACATAATTAGTAGCCTGTGCAATGATTCGTAACAAAAAGAAGCAGTTTAACAAGGGGGTTTTAGTAATAGTTGCTGTTTCTAAGTAGATTTAATGTTGAGATCAGGTTTCAGTTCACAGCTGTAGGTCTAGCTTTGCATGAGTGTAACGAAGTCAGCGTGTGATAGAAAACACTATCCAAGTTGAAATCCTACAATCTCTTGATTATTCTTGCCACTGAAGCATTTGGTAATTGGGAAATAAGTGATGTAGGGGCTTCAGTAGATTTTTGCATATTTAGATGATTTTATAACTTTCTGGGTAAAATGTGTAGCTTGCTAGGCTTGTGACCTGTCAGCTTTGCAAAAGTAGTGTAACTTTGTAAAAGTGGCATGAAACAGATAAAAACTGAGGCACAGGGCGAGGCAACCAGGGCAGGGCGAGGCCTCAAGAATAGGCTGAGGCACAAGAATGGGCTGAGACAGGTAAGAAGAATAAGGGGCCCAAGCAGGCTGGTGGTTTATCACCAGTCCCACTCACCACTGCGCATGAGCAACGGACCCGAGGTCAAAAGGTCAAACCCGATGAAGACTCTAATTAACACAGCAAGCGGGACAGGTTATGCATATGTATTAGGCGATAAGGAAACCTTTTGAATATGTATTCTTTGCTGCTTTAAATAAGGGTCATTCCCTGCCGATGGTGTGCGAGCGGGTTATGGGAAACCCCTTCCCGGCCGCACCTTCAGCGCTGCAGAGCTGAATAAAACATGCTGGCTTTACAGCCTACCCGGGTGGTGGAGTTTGATTCCGTGCAACATAAGAAAGACTACTGCTTCATATTCTGTATCACAGATAGGAAGGTTCTTACCTGTTGCTTTAAAGTCTTTGGTTGTAGCTATGGGGATTGCTGTTATGTTATCTAAGTTGGGCCTTAGCCAAAAGTTTTCCTTCTGCACATTTTAGGTAACTCCAAGACATTCTAATGCACTGTTCAGGCTGTAGAGCTGAAGTTAGGAAGGTTTTTTGGTTTTGGTTTTGGGGGTTTTTTTGTGTTGTTCTTCACTATTGTACTTGCATAGGAGCACAGCATAGGTGCTGTGAATGCAGAGTAGATAGAATTAACTATTCATCTGCTGAATTGCTACTTGATCCTACTCTTCTGCTGTCCCTAGAAAAGAAAGATTATTATCTAAACCTGCACATTTTTAGAGCAGGAAGATTAAGGACAGAAAATTGCATAATAGGGATCACCACATCTTTCTTCATTTCTTCATGGCCTTGCAATAGATTTTAAAATATTTTCTGTGCTGTAACTGCCATGCTCAGAACAAAATGGCACCATTGCTACACTGCATCACTCACAGCTTAAGTGAACAGGGCTTTGCTCCTTGACTTCTTTTCTCTTTCCATCTGCAGCAGTAGCACCTTCTGGTTGCTTCCCTGTTGTTACATCCCTTTTCTGCCAAAAAGGCTTCCCATGACCTATCTCACTCTCTCTCCTTGCCTGGGCCACTTTGTTCAGTCACCTGTTGCTATGTGCAGTTGTATGTACAGCAGTTACTTTGTGGTTAGCACACACAAAAGATAGCCAGGATTAATGACCTACTAAATTAATATTAGTATGTTACCCAGCTATAGAGCCTTTGCTGGTCAGATTGTAAAGGGACAGCTTTCAGTACTCCCTGTGACAGGTGCTTGACGTTGCAATCTTCCACCTCATTTTTTCCCTTGAGATGTTACTGTCTTTCCATGTTGATGTCCCCCCTCTTCATTCTTGAGCAGCTACCCAGCCCCATCTCAGCAGACTTTACCATTATCTCCAATTTTACATTTCTTTCATGTCACAGCTTGACCCTATGGACTTCCTCACATTTCAGTTTAACGATTCTCTCAATTTAACTATTTCCTCAAAAATCTAGCCAGGGTTATGCAGCTGTGCCATAGCAGAACTAGGCTGACAGTAGAAACAGTAGGAAAGGAGGGAAGGTTATATTGCTCCTTGTCATGTTTACCTTTGAAGCATCCCCAAGGCCTTTATATTTTCAGTTTCAACACCCTGGAAGGTCCAGGTAGTAAAACTGGGAATGTCTGTTGTGTGACTTTAAAATTTAATTCAGTAATTTTGCATTAGTGATGCTGTGAGCATATCAGATGCAAGTCTTCCACAAATGTAATTCCCTACATTTTTTTCAAGTCTTAAGTCTTAAGACAGCTCTCTGGAGAATGGACTTCCAGTTGGTAAAGACATATGCGTATATCTATGTATTTTTAATATATATAGAGAGATTTCAGCAGCAGCTTATAGATTTCAGCAATGACATTAACCTAGTTGGTGTATAATCTGCTAAAAATATAGCCACGGGTGATACATTGCTGGGAAAAACATGATCAATGGAGAAAAAGTTGAGTATACTCCAAACTTTTCTCCATTAGTTTATAGTGTCTAGATATAGTGAGGAAAGATTACCTTAGTCTTTAGTTTTCAAGAAGCAAAGACCTGAACTTACAGTCCTAAAAACCCCGTAATTAATATTATGATGCATGTTACATAAGTGCTTTCTCTCTAACTGGACACCTCTTTTTATGACCCTATTATTTTCCAAAAAGCCAAAGTGCCTACCCTGAAAAATAAATCTTTTTAAACTTTTATTAATGATGATGTGAAAGAGGAATGTGAAGAAGCATCTGTGTGATGTAGTAATGTGTAAGGTATACTGCTACAGCTATAGAAATGCAAAATTGCAAGTAGATCACAATATTGAGGATACTGAGACGTGCTGGTGTGCTGCACAAACTGCATTTCTGATGTGTAGATGAAATTAGTACAGAATGACATTGCCTAACTGTCCTACAGCCTGCAGCTCTGTTGTTACAGGTTTAGAGGTATCAAGTTGTCAACTCCCATGCTTGTGAAGGCTTCTGTGTTGCCAGCCAGGTGTCTCAGGTGTCTGCCTGGCTGTAAGCAATTCAGCACCTTTAACACAGCAGATGCTGTACCTACCAGTGAAGTGCATCGTTTGACTCCCAGCCTCCCTAATCCACTTCTGTGCTTATTGGTGGGCTGGTGAATGGACTATCTTAAATCTAAATTCAGTGAGTAGACCACCCATTTGGGGATAAGGTTGCTTTTTGCCTGGATTCCAGAATCTGCAGCAAGCAGTTAACTCACGGATGTGAGAATGGGATGTGTCTAAGTATGCAAGATTGACAAGTGCTTAGATACCTGAGGAGCCTCTTTGGTCCTGGACTGCCCAACTGGCGAATACTGTGCTCTTGCATTCCACAAAGACTTATTTCATAGATTCCTAGATGGTGTACTATAGAATATATTTTCATCTGGGAAATATCAGAACAGCCCTGTGCTGTAAGCACTCAGGTTTCTTTACCTTTGGCTTTATGCTCTCTGCAAGGTGGGGCTGTTGGGTCTGTTTCTATGTTTGTCCTAGTGCCTGGTCAGTGCAAAAGCAGTTTTGTTGTTGCTTGTGTTTTCAATTGTACTTTTCAATTAATATACCCACCATAAGGTGATGCCATAACAATGAATAAAGCAAATGTAAAAGGTCATCGTGTCCTGAAAGCCTATGCCTCAAGAGTGTGATTGAAAAATAATCAAGCATTTATTTACTATACCACATGTCTGTCCGCTGTGGATTCTGCTGTACTAGAAGGATGTTGAAATACTGAAGTGAGTGTGGCAGGGGACCCTGTGATTGTGATGAGTGGGTGATACACTAGGAGAGGCTGAGAGAAATGGTTTTGTCTTAAGGGGAGAGTGCTAAATGAGGATTTTATTAACATTTTCACCATTCTAATGGAAGGGTATGAAGAGAAAGGCCAGAGCCAGACTCTTTTTGGATGTACTTGACAAAAAGACAAAAGAATTGCAAGGTGCAACAAGAGATTAGATACAGAGAAAAATGTCCTCTCTGTGAGCATGGTCGAACAGTGGAACAAGGTTACATAGTCTCCATCCTTGGAGATACTCAAAACTCCACAAGGCAGGGGTTGGACTATATGATCTCTAGACTTCCCTTTTAACCTAAATTATTCAGCGATTTATCTCATCGCTCTTTTAATCTTTTATATAGGTTTTTATAAAACTAGAATTTATTTTCAGCTTATTCTAAATGTGAACAGAATAGAAGAATATGCACTTCCTTAAGAAACATTTTCTTAAAATTCAGTGGTTTGTTTTTTTCTCACACCAGGCCATCTCATTGCCAATACTTCAACAAAGGAACAGTCTTTTTAACTGTGAACACTCTAAAGCAGATTTTTGTCTGCCGGTAATTCATCAGATCATATATCTGACTTAAAATTTATAGGTAATAAAATAAAAGCTTGTTTCTCTTGAAAATTTGACACTGCAGGAGAATCTTGATTATATAGATGAATTCTTATGTATCCTTTCTTCATTGCAGTAATGTCTAAGTCAGATCTTAGGTATAAGGCCAATAGATGGAAGTAGTGGAAAGATAAAGACAATTTAGAAAAAAATGTTGGGTTTTTTTTAGAACTGCTGTATTGTACAAAAAAAAAAAGACAAAAACATTTCCAGATTCAGCTGAATATATGCCAAAGATTATTTATTCATGCAATAATTCTTTCTTGTGTGTGGCTTTTTTTTTTTCTGAATGAAAATTACATCAGCTGAATGTGTCTTTCAAACCAGTACGACAGACTCTGCAGGATTTAGTAAGAGTTGTGAAATAATTCTTAAGGTCAAATTACTCCATTACAGTAGCACATATGTGTCTTACATCCAGACTTTGGGGTGCATATGTAATCTCAACATGCACATTTCCAGCTTTTTATAGTGGATTCCT
>NW_010427362.1:4150-8020 GCF_000710305.1 Buceros rhinoceros silvestris | reverse complement strand
TTCACACATAAGCCCTGCACTTCCTCAGTCCCACATTTCACTTAATTTCTCTTTTTGTGGGCTCTTGTCACTAGTCTGCCATTCCTTCCTTGAGCTCTCCTTTCCCATTTTCAGCCTTGAGGTGTATTACCCCGGGGCCCTGTGTTGTCCATACAATGTTCCTGGCTTACTGAGAAGAGTTTTTTCCCGCTTTTCAATACGTATTTCTGTCTTTTTTGTGATTCAGTCTCTGGCAATGTTTTACTTGGCTTACACCAAGTATTCATGATTTCTGAAAGATTAACAGCAGAGCAGAGTTAATGCAGATTTTTTTCATCAATTTCTTATCAATACAATTTCTTTCACCTGCTGGACAGAAACCACTCACTTTTCAGCCAACAATGTTTCTCTCTACAAGGTTTAGCAACTGTCTATAGGGTAATTCTGTGTGATGATGGCATAAAATATTCTGCAATACCTCCTTAATCACTTGGAAAACCACTGTCATCAAATCCCCCGGGATGAGTTTTTTCAGAAGAGTGACTGTTTCTCAGCAGTAATACTCACTACTTCCAGCAGGTATGCACATTTTTGTATCCAGGCCAAAATTCATTACAGTTTTTCAGTATATCACTTCTTAATTTTTGGTACATCAAGGCTGCAAGGGAACTCAATCTATCCTTATGAGATTTGTTCCCATTCATCAGAACTGGTGTGAGCTAACAAAGATGGCTTATTTTTTTTAAGGATGAATGTAAAATGAATACATATTTATTGTTTCTGCACTTGAGTCCCTGGATCATCTGTTTCTCTGAGTCATCTCACTGAATCATACATGTGGTATCTACACTGCCAAGTACTTTTGCAAAGAACAGGTTGATATATTGAAGGAGCATGTTCTAAGGTTCTCTACATCTCCAGTATATCCAAGTGAGATTTTTTTGTTGGGGTCATTTTGACTAGTTTATTCTGTCTTCCTGGATTGGACGCCCCCTCTATACATGTAGTTCAAAGTTGTGCAAAAGAAAGCCATTGGACAAGTCCTTCCTTCATTGCAGATTAAGCATTGCACTCCCTTTCTTACATATTTTTATGCCATCCCACGCTGTCCACTGCAAGGCGCTCCAATGAAGGGAATAGTAGACTTCATCTTGCAGCTCCAACTGAAGCAGCTATTCTGGAAGGGTCTCCCTCTCCTTCGATGAAGAGATGCCCACATTCCTGGTCCTGCTGTTTTGGGAGGAAAAAACCACTCAGAATGGATTTCCTGGAGTCCTTGCTACTATATCTGCTTTTCCTATGGGGACTCCATAGTTATGGACATAGGAGTTGTGCTCAAACTCATGGGACAACATCAGCTGTAGAATGCTGGATGACCAGTAATGAATGCAGAACTTTCAGATTGAAAGAGACTGAGTTGAGGCTCTGAGGCTGTGAGCAGGCATGGGGATTTCTCAATCATTGCACAGAAATACTTGTGCTTAAGAGTGGACATAGCCCTGTGGAGTCTTGCACCTACTGCTTGTCACTGGGTAATCAGTTTGCAATAGGCAAGTCCACTGAGGCAGAGTGGTGACTGAGGTCCCCAAGACCACCTGCCAAACTATCTTTCTTTGAATATCTCAGACTGGAGTAATTGGCAGAATCTCCCAGGCCTTTGCCCTCCAAACCTCAGCTCAGGACAAATACAACTATGATAAACCACAAGGCCTATGAGTCCTTTTATACGGAGGTCTTGATGGACAATGAGGTAGAATCATGAACAACTTGGTAAACTTCAGCATATGGTCATGAAAGTTGCCTGTGTCTTCTACAAGCTTCAAAAAGAGGAAGGTGATATTTTTCTATCTGTACAGGGACAAGCTCATTCATGGCATTTGGGTAACTCTCTGCATTGTGGGGTATTCTGAATACTTTCTGTACACTGGATTATAAGCCCAAACCTTGACAAGATAAACTCTATGCCGATTTTAACCATGTTCTTATTTATTGTAAGGTGGAAGTGGAGTATCTTACCTGCTTGAAGGTAGGGAGGCTCTACAGAGGGGTCTGAACAGGCTGGGTTGATGGGCTGAGGTCAGTTATATGAAGTCCAACAAGGCCAAGTGCCAGATCCTGCACTTGGTTTGCAATAACCTCCTGCAACACTACAGGTTTGGGTAAGAGCAGCTGAAAAGCTGCCCAGCAGAAAAGGACCTGGGGGTGTTGGTCGACAGCCGGCTGAATATGAGCCAGCAATGGGCTTAGTCTATGCCGATTTTAACCATGTTCTTATTTATTGTAAGGTGGAAGTGGAGTATCTTACCTGCTTGAAGGTAGGGAGGCTCTACAGAGGGGTCTGAACAGGCTGGGTTGATGGGCTGAGGTCAGTTATATGAAGTCCAACAAGGCCAAGTGCCAGATCCTGCACTTGGTTTGCAATAACCTCCTGCAACACTACAGGTTTGGGTAAGAGCAGCTGAAAAGCTGCCCAGCAGAAAAGGACCTGGGGGTGTTGGTCGACAGCCGGCTGAATATGAGCCAGCAATGGGCTTAGTTGCCCAAGAAGGCCAACGGCATCCTGGCTTGTATCAGCAATTAGTGTGGCCAGCAGGAGCAGGGAAGTGATTGTCTCCCTGTACTTGGCACTGGTGAGGCCACACCTTGAGTACTGTGTCCACTTTTGGGCCCCTCACTTCAAGAAGGATGTTGAGGTGCTGGAGTGTTTTCAGAGAAGGACAACAAAGCTGGTTAAGAGTCTGGAGAGCAAATCTTGTGAGGAGCAGCTGAGGGAACTGGAGCCTGGAGAAAAGGAGGCTCAGGGAAGATCTTATTGCTCTCTACAACTACCTGAAAGGAGGTTGTAGAGAGGTCGATCTTGGTCTCTCTCCCAAGTAGCTCATCCAGGCCATAGGCAGCCAGTTTCTGCAGGAGAATACTGTGGGAAACGGTGTCAAAGGCCTTACTAAAGTCCAAGCAGACAACATCCACAGCTCTTCCCTCATCACTAAGTGGGTCACCTTGTCATAGAAGGAGATCAAGTTGGTCAAACAGGGCCTGCCCTTCATAAACCCATGCTGACTGGGCCTGATCACCTGGTTGTCTTGTACAGGCTGTGTGATGGCACTCAGGATGATCTGCTCCATGACTTTCCCCAGCACCAAGGTCAGAGTGAGAGGTGTGTAGTTCCTCCTACAGGTGTGGGTCCTCCTCCCAACCCTTCTTATAGATGGGTGTCACATTTGCTGACCTCCACTTGATTGGTACCTCCCCAGTTAGCCAGGACTGCTGGTAAATGATGGCCTTGTCAGATGTGTGAATATAGAATGCACTGTTCTGTGGCTTATGGCTTTTTCTTCCCACTTTTTTCTTCCCCCTTTTTTCTAGGATGCAGTTTTGTGCATGGTAGCGGAAGGACTGGGATAACCCTTTTCCCCCCTAATTTCTGTGGCAGAAAGAGTAGTCAAGCTCTGAATGAGACACCAGCTATTGTCAAACTATCACCGCTCTAATGCTAGTTCAGATAATGGAAAGAGAGTATAAGATTTGCTGTGCCCAGACTCCTCTGCTCGACTGACCATGGTATATTGGGAGGGAGGGAAAGGGCAGAAGAGAAGATCATGCAGGTGCTGTGCTGCATGGGGTGTGTCAAAATTCCAGTCCTCACTGTCCTGGTTTGAGCTAGACCAGCACTAATTCTGTTCAGGGATTTCACTTTCCAGCTCAGTCTCTTCTAAGTGACGGCACTTGCTGAAGTTAATGGCATATTTTTGCAGACAGTGTCTGCTTCTAGCAGTGATAACGCTTGATGTTGACAGTTACTGCCAGGGGTTGGTGTGCAGAAAGGCTCTGGCTTGTACTTGCTCCTGTGCAGACCAAGGTCACTGCTCAATCCTGTGTCCCACGGTGGGG
>NW_010427362.1:0-3905 GCF_000710305.1 Buceros rhinoceros silvestris | reverse complement strand
GAGCGTCCTTCCCATTCTGCCTTTGGTCCCAGCCATGTGGAGAGGCGGTATTGGGCATAGGCAGCACAGGTGTCCAGCAGAGGTTTGAACACTGTAATTTTTAATACAGTTCTTACAAAAGGCTGGCTTTTCTTCGTTACTTTATGCAGGCTTTTTCTTCACTGAGGTTGTGGGCCTCTGTGTAGTAAAACTGCTACAACTTCTGTACTGCCATGGGGATGTTAACCTGTGCTTTCTAAATCACTGGGATTGATGTGGTGCACCTTCCTTAAATGGTCGCTAAATGCTGGTGGCATGCTATCATGTGAGGCTTCTGTCTCCCCTTTGGCATGCTGTGTGCCTAAGTCCCTGCCTTTTTTGTCATGGTGTGGGCTCCTTCCCTTAAGCCTAGAAAAGACTTAAAAGCAGATGGCTGTGACACCTGGATGCACATTCCCTTCTCTCCTGCAAGGCTGGCTTTGCTCCCATATCTGCTGATACGTACAAGTTCTGATTCCTGTTTCCTCCTGTGCAGTGCTGAGGAGTGGATCCACCCTTGGGTTGTCATTTTCTGGCACTGGTGGTCTTCCCAACTATTCAGGTATTTGCATCTAAGTAAGCTGGATGGTGATGCAATAAATCTGTAGGAGTAGAAAGTCTGAAAGATTCTCAGTGACTGGTAGTGTATCTTTAAATAGTTTAAGGACTGTGACTAACTGTACTTCTTTATCATGCCTGAAATTTTTGTATCACCTTTGGAATCAGTTGGAGAAGAGATTTTTTTCTGTTTCTAATTTGACTGTCAAGTTATAATATTGGCTTCAGCAATCTTTGAAGTTCTGTGTCTTTTTGTGGAAGAAGGACTGCATAATTGGGACTAACGGTACTGAAGCTAAATGAATCCACCAGATGAATTATGTCTTCTGCAGCACTAGTTCCACTATCCTTCAGCTATTTTTAAGCTCACATTGTCTTCCTTTTGATCTTTGATACATGGGGGTTTTTTGGCTTGCTCTTCTTATAGTTTCTTGAAAGTGTTTAACAAACAGTGACAAACTTTCCAGTTTAAATATATGTGAAAATCAAGAAACTACCACAGCAACATTTAGGTAGATTTTTCTCCTGCCTTGCTTGCATTACATGGTTTTAAAATAGGTACAAATTGCTGCCTGTTCTGATCTGGTTGCATTTCTCAAACTTTTTGTCCAGGTAAGAAAGACTGCACGTAGGCATACAGGTGTATTTTATGATGAATCAGTCCTTGCATGTACTGAGCTACTAAGCTATATTCAAAGCAAGAAATAATACACATAATGATTTGCAGCATTTTGGAAATGGAATTTTGCTGCTTGTTATCCCCTAATTACTATTTTTTAGGTCTTTTTTATTCTAATGGTTGCAGAAAACAGTTTTTAAAAATTCTGTATCTCTGTTGCTTCTAATTAATTTATCTTTACCAGGTATTTGTGTTGCACATGGTGATACCAGGTTCTTTTGACGCAACACAGCCTGATGCGCTGTTAGTAGTAAGATGTCACCTCGGTGCTTAGGTCCACAAATCTAATCAGCAAGAAGGACAAGAAAATCAGGGAAGAAGAATAAAAATGGGTAAGAATTGCTTTTTCCTTCTGATTGTAAAGACAGTTGTCTGATGCTGGAGACAATGGTGTTGGCCTCTTCGATGCTATTTTTCTGTCTCAGCAAGAAGGAAGGAGTAGTTATAAGTCTTGGTTCAGCGGTTACTTTTGTCAGTCAGTAAACAAAAATACGAAAGCTGCTGTGGTAAAATCAAATGTGGCTCGGGCTACTCCACCATCTCAAAAAGAATATAACAAAATTAGAAAAAGTCCGGAGATGGGCAGTGATGATGGCCATAAGTATGGAAGAACTGCCATATGAGCATTGACTTTCTTTACCATACTATCCTGTGGCCGAAGTTGTAAAAGAAGGATTAAACACAAAAAAGGATTTAATTCTTTATGCACCAGATAGTAGAACTGTACAACTCATTGCAAGAGGATGTTGTCGACGCCAGCTGTTCATGGGAATTTAAAGGGGAGACTGAATAAATGCATGGAAGATAAATTCATAGATGTTTCCTATATATAAAGAAACTGCATGCAGCTGTTCCCTAGACATCTGTTTTACCACAGAAATAGACAGAATATTGAACTAGGTGCTCCTTATATTTTCTAGGTCTTTAGATGGACCTTATACTTTTGGGTATGTTCTAAAAGCCTGTTTTCAAATGGTCATCCTAAAGTCCCGTTTCAATTTATTTTGCTGCTTATTACCATCTTTGTGGTCAGTGACTCCAAAAGGAGAAAATATTATCCAAGAGTGTTGTCCAATACTATTCCATCACCATTCATAAAACCAGAATTAGTTTCCACTGTTGCAAGAAGATAGTCTCATACTTAACAGATTGCTGTTGTAGCACAAGCAATTCTGATGACAGAAAATGTTGCAGCCCATTGTTTCAAATTAGACTTAATTCACTCTATTTTCCTGTACCTGAAGTGTCTTGTTCTCGAATGATGTGTTGCTTTCTTGTTTTTTATGGAAATGGAGAAGCTGATTGCTTGTCCATACAAAAGGCCAAATGCTCTCTCTAGGTTTCCATGGGCTGGAGGTGGAACTTCTCGACTTGCTCAACAGGGCAAACTCTTCAGCAGCTCAACTGAAGGTTAGTAAATTGTGTAATTAAAGCAGAAGTTAAGAAAATCTGAAATACATGGTAGCCAGATTTTTCTAAAGGAATATAATGCTCTCGAAAGCACTGCAATCTTTTTCCATTGGGTCTTAGCCAGAAAAGAATCCCATTAGGAATTAATGTTTCCATTAGGGTTCTGCATTTACCAAGTTTTTGTATCACCTTGGATCAAATTATATTTTATTAAATTAAAAAGTTATATTCTCAGAGCTAAATTTCACAAGACTACAGTATCCTCAACTGCCTGGGAAACTACTGATATGATACAGAAACAGCAATACACTGGCATATTGTTAGTATGTTAAATGGTAGAATTACAGTTCTACTTAGGATCCAAAGTTAGATGCCACTAAAAGGAATATTCTCGCATCTTTTATTGCCTTCTGAGGCTAATAAGCTCAACTGATGATGCTGCTTCAGGACCACGGCATTCAGCCTCCTGATCCAAGGCCTCCTAGTCTAACCAGAAAACAATCAGTGTGTTTTAGGCATCTGGAGAACAACCAGCTTCTTCTGACCTAACTGCTGTCCCCACTGGTATTACACAACAGCTCATGCAGCTGAGTAGTTAAGGTTCCTTATGCTGGCAAAGACAAGGACACTTTTCGATGTGGGACCCATTTTGACCACAGCAATCTGATGATGATTAGGCCTGAAATATTAGAACTTGAATATAAGTAGACAACATAATCATTTATTGCAGGTGAGAATCTTTATTGCAGGCTGAAGCTCTTTTCTTCCTAACTATTGGGTCATTTTTTAAAATTTTAGACCTCATTGCAATAAGAATCTTACAGATGCAGTTATTCCTTCTCCTGATGTTCTGCACAATTGAATTTCTGAAGTTTGTTACTTCTTCGAGGAGAAAGAAAAAAACTGTTTTGTATGTGGAAGCAAACCCCAAATACAAGTATCTCATGGAAACTTTTATTACTACTTTTTATGTCCACAGTTTTGAGAAGGCAGAAGGGAATATCCCCTTCTCTTTTGATATTACCTGCTTTAATGGGTTTGAAGATATACCTTATGATGTAGAAGGTGCTTTGCTTAAATGGCTTTCCTCATATATTTTCTTCTTGCATCAAATCAGTTAATGAAGGGTTTTCTAGAATCTTTTATCTCCTTCTTATACGAAACACATCAACAGAGCAGTCTCAATGTATGAAAAACAGTTGATATATGATTTAAAATACTAATTTTTAATACTTTTAAT
>NW_010427361.1:342-41400 GCF_000710305.1 Buceros rhinoceros silvestris | reverse complement strand
CTAACTGGGGAGGCCCCAGCTGACTGGAGGTCAGCAAATGTGATGCCCATTTACAAGAAGGGCCGGAAGAAGAATCCAGGGAACTACAGGACTCTCAGTGTGACCTCAGTGACAGAGAAGATCATGGGGCAGTTTGTCTTGAGTGCCATCACATGGCACGTGGCACATGGCCAACCACGCGATCAGGGCCAGCCAGCATGGCTTTATGAAAGACAAGTCCGGCTTGACTAATCTGATCTCGTTCTATAGCAACTTAGTGGAAGAGGGAAAGGCTGTGGATTTTGTCTACCTAGACTTCAGTAAAGCTTTTGACATTTCCCTTAGGATTCTCCTGAAGAAACTGGGTGCTCATGGCTTGGATGAGTGTACTCCTCACTGGATAAAAAAAAAAAAATGGCTGGATAACAGAACTCAAAAAGTGGTGGCGAATGGAGTAAAATCCAGTTAGTGACTGGACACAAGTAATGTTCGCCAGGGATCAGTATTGAGGCGTGTTCCGTCTAATGTCTTCATCAATGATCTGGACAAGGGGATTGAGTGCACCCTCAGTAAGTTTGCAGATGACACCAGATTGTGTGAGAGTGTTGATCTGCTTGATCGTAGGAAGGCTCTCCATGGGCATCTGGATCAATGGGCCGAGGCCAGTGGTATGAGGTTGAACAAAGCCAAGTGCCAGGTCCTGCAGTTGGGTCACTACAACCCCCTGCAAGGCTACAGACTTGGGGAAGAGTGTCTGGAAAACTGCCCAGTGAAAAACGACCTGGGGGTGCTGGTCAACAGCCGGCTGAGTATGAGCCAGCAGTGTGCCCAGGTGGCTTAAGAAGGCCAACAGCATCCTGTCTTGTATCAGCAATAGTGTGGCCAGCAGGAGCAGGGAAGGGATTGTCCCCCTGTGCTCAGCAATGGTGAGGCCATGTCTCAAATACTGTGTTCAGTTTTGGGCCCCTCACTAAAAGAACACTGAGGTTGCTGGAGCATGTCCAGAGAAGGGCAAAAGAGCTGGTGAAGGGTCTAGAGGTTTTTAGTCTGGAGAAAAGGAGGTTGAGGGGAGACCTTAACCACTTTCAACCACTGCCTGAAAGGAGGTTGTAGCAAGGTTGATCACTTCTCCAAGTAACAAATAATAGTATAAGAAGAGATAGCCTCAAGTTGTGCCATGGAATGTTTAGGTTGGATATTAGGAAATATTTCTTCACTGAAAAGGTTGTGAAGCATTGAAACAGGCTGCCCAGGGAAGTGGAATCCCCATCTTTGGAAGTATTTAAAGGACATGTAGGTACGGTGCTAAGAAACACAATGTATTGGTGTCTTGGCAGTGCTAGGTTAACAGTTCAACCTGATAATCTTATAGTTTCTTCCAACCAAAATAGTTCTATGATTCTATGAGTAGAAAGAACACTAACTTTTACAGTTAATTTAGGGGTTTTTCTTTGAGACCAAGTGAAAGCTAGGTATAAACAAAAAAATGCTAGAATTTTGAAGCAATTAGTATGTTACACTACAAAATTTTCCCATAGAAAAAATAATTTCCAAATGCTATTTCAATCCTGATAAAATTAACAACATTAAATTTAAAAGCATTACCAAGAAAAGAAGAATAATGAATAAAAAGTTTAACTTTCCTGAAAGTTAGATGCCACCTAACGGATGCATAGGTAATATGCAAAGCCACCTAGCCTGTCTAAATGGTAGAGTCACTCTCCAGAGTGGAAAATGGCTTCCTAACTAAACTTTAAAATTAAAAAGTACCGATATAAAATGGCTGAAGAGCTTTGTATTGATATCACTGGGAGGAGTTCTGATCAATTTTAGAAGTGATCCAAGATCAGTTGGATATAGCCAATTTCACCACCTAAAGGTCCAAAGGTACTGAGGTCAGAGTTATATGACTTGACAACGTCCTTAAATTGCTACCAAATACAAATAAGTGTTTAGTCGTTTGATGTTCTTCTCCTAAGGAAGAGATGCTTTCTTCAAAACCTGTCTAGGACTCTGATTAACACATTTAGTGACGCTAGTGCTTTCCTGACAATCAGAGGTACCAACATAAACTGACAACAATATCACAAAACCCAAGGACAGCGAAGGGAGAGCTTGTTGCAATTTGCTCTAAAGGACAGAGAGAAGATGAATCAATATTTATTATTAAAAGACTCTGTTGGGAATTCCTGCACTTGAAAGGAAGTCAAAATTTGTCCTTGAAGAGTGAAAAGAACTGCTTTTCTAGAACAGTGACCTGACTGGAATCCAAATCCTCATTCCAAAAATTCAGATTCCTGCCAGGCTCTGATTTCAGGAATATCAAAATTCAATAGCTTTAGCATGCTTCTACAGACTTCTGTGCAGAATTCTCACTCCATGTATTAACTAAGAAGGCTATGCCAGAAGCAAAAGAGAAAAGAGATTACTCCAAAGCATTCTCCAGATTTTTTAATTGTTCTCTTGAAATCAATAATTGAGCTGGATTATAGGATTTACATCTGATATCTGAGACAAATTTGCCTTAGAAACTAATTTAATTGTCTCTGTTATACATACAATACACATGTACACAATACTGCAACCATAAGAAGATACGGTTTGCATTTTGTCTTTCAAGCTGAATTTAATCGTAAACTAATATACTAAGTTACCTTGTTCACTGGTCTTATTATTGCTGAAGTACAAAGAGGTCGTAATTCTTGTAGTGTGTTGGCCTGATAATAATATGCAGTGTATGAACCTTAGAGTAGTATGTATTAGGTCATATCTTTCTGAGTTTATTGTCTTAGGGTTACATTTCGTTCTAAAGGCCACAGAACTGTCAGGGCACTGAAGGTGTCCCGACAATTAGCCATACTGAAGCCATACTATTAAGCCCAGGCAGCCAAGAAGGCCAACAGCATCCTGGCTTGAATCACAGCAATAGTGTGGCCAGCAGAAGGAGGACAGGGATTGTTCCCCTGTACTCAGCACTGGTGAGGTCACACCTTGAGTAGTCCAGTTTTGGGGCCCTCATTTTAAAAAGGACATTGAGGTGCTGGAGCACGTTCAGAGAAGGGCAACAAAAGCTGGTGAAGGGTCTGGAGAGCAAGTCTTATAAGGAGCAGTTGAAGGAACTGGGGTTGTTCAACCTGAAGAAGAGGAGGCTCAGGGGAGACCTTATTGCTCTCTACAACTACCTGAAAGGAGGATGTAGAGAAGTGGGGGTCAGAATCTTCTCCCATGTAACAAGTGACAGGACTATATGGAACAGCCTGAAGTTGTGCCTGGGGAGATTTAGATTGGATATTAGGAAGAATTTCATCCCTGCAAGGGTTGTGAAGCATTGGAACAGGCTGCCCAAGGAGGTGGTGGAGTCCTCATCCCTGGGAGTTTTTAAAAGTCGTGTAGAGGTGGTGCTGAGGGACATGGTTTAGGGGCCCTGGCAGTGCTGGGTGAACAGTTGGACTCGATGATCTTAAAGGTCTCTTCCAACCAGATGATTCTGTGATTCTGTCATACTACTGTGACATTAGCCATATTAAAAGTAATAACCAATTTAAATACAGCTGGGGATTTACCAGCACCATCAACATCACTCTTTTCCTACAAGTTCAGCTTAGCTCATTCTCAGCTGCTCTTCTGTCCTGTGTTTGTGCATCAAGTAACAACATGCTAAAGAAAAAAACTACCTTCTTCCTTTTATAACAGATATCATCTGTGGTCTTGAGGAGGCAAAAAGAAAGGGAATTTTTTCATAATTCCTGGTCTTGCTTAAACCTTCATGCTTGTGTTAAATAAGTAGAATCTCGTTTTACATTCGTTTTCAATGTGTTCTGTGTTTCTATTTATAGAATCCATACATCGTCTGCAGAAACCACATTCTTTTGAATTCTGCTGTATTTCCATTCTGGCTCAGTAATTAAAATGGATCATGATTACCCTAACTAAATACCAAAACCTCAGAGTTTTGCATTTTTTTTCTCTACCTTAAATTGGTCAGTATTTATTCCTTTTTGTCATATGGGCTTTGCATTTGAAGTTGTTTTGGAAGACCTTCTCCAATTTCCAAAACAGCATAAGCAGTACAAACACCTCACTGCATTTACTGCAAGTATTTAATCAATATTCACGTTAATTAATTTCAATTTTCTCCTTACATAGTACTTGACTGTTTTTTTACCTTCCATTACTTTTAACACTAATCCTATATTAAATTAGAGCTCCTCTAGCCATTTTGACATTCATACAACACAGTTATTGCAACTCAGCCCTCTTGAAAATTGTTCTGACTTCACTGGAATATGCACATAAGGATGCTGTATGACCTTGAGCAGTAACTGGAAAATGGCCTGGAACAATCTTCCTAAATTCCACGGTTTCATTTAGGAAGAACATTTCTTAGTAGAAACTATTTACTAATTTAACCATATTGCACTTTTTAAAATTTTGTTTCTTTGTTTTTAATTATCTTTGATATTAATTAGACAATAATATTGTTTGATACAGGCTTTCTTCACTAAATAAACATATATTATTGAATTATCCCTTCAAGTCTGATTACTAAATTATGTTAATAATGATCTACTCTTGTCTTGCAACTATGGAATAAAAATATCATTTGAAGTTTTCTGTCTTTGTAGTAATAGGCTAAATAATACTACAATGAAATCCTATTTCCACATTACTCATTTTTTATTTTACTAATTCATTACTAATTAACTGCAGTGCCCAGAAGATTGAGTCATAGACCAGAATGCTCTGCACTGTATGAATATTGAACAAACAATAGTTCATTCTTCCATATAAAAATGGAACTACTGTTAAAACTAGTGACAGCCATACCTCAATATGTGTGCTTTCGCTCCTTTACCTTTCATTTTACAAAGTGCCATTCATCTGTGTATTTTTAGAAGCTGTTGGTTTTAATTAGTATTTTATTTATTTTAAATTACTTTAATAAACATTACTTTATTTCAAAGAGTAGTCCTACTTTTCCATTTCAGCACTCTTGGTTAGTACCTGAAATGGGATAGGAATCGAGTATCAAACTCATGAACACCGTTCATCAGTAATTCCATGCGTTATATTTGTTTACGAATAAGGCTGGCGAGAAACAATTGGTTAATCACATGCTACTATTGATTTTTATGTCTAATTCACAGAGCTTGGAAGAAAAGAAAACCATCACCTTCAGATAGTCACAAGACACTACATATGCTTAGCTTATAGAGAAAGAGCCCTGGTGACACACAGATTTTTTTGTTTTTTAAAAGAAGGAATTCTTCAAAGGAATGCACATAACAAGGCAAAGATTAAGTGGGTTTTTTAATGAAACAAGATAACCACGTAAGTTAAAAGACTAAATGGAATCAAGAAAATTCAGATTTTATGCTGGGCCCTGCATTGGTAGAAGAGAATATTCCAATACATTTTTGGTTTTTTAATATTTCTTCTGCTTTAATTGATACTGTTGTGTTGAGCATTTCACAGACACATGCTATCGCTCCTTTGACACAGCAAGTTGTTGACCATATGCTTGACAGAATGGGGTACTACAAGAAATCTTGCCTACTGATAAAACCATTGTTGACAGGTTTAAAAGTTGGGGGTTTTTCTTTAGAGAGAGAATGTATACAAGTAACTGCACTGAGAGTTACATGTTTATTGTCTTGCAGTCACGTTCAGATCCAGCCCACTCAGTTTACAGACAGATTTGTTCTGACTGTCACCTGCCAGATTCTGAGAGCCGAGTTTGTGCGTTCTAGCATGGGCATCACACCAATAAAGCTAGCAACCAAAATTTGTTATAAGGAAGACCACCTGAGGTGTAAAAGTCTCTTTGGACACTATTTGAGGTGGAGATTCTGCCAGCAGAATTTAGTTCATAATTCCTCATATAACAGGCAAGAAAGGGCAGAGACCCGCTTGCCTGTATTCCCTCCACAGCATTAGCAGACACGGAAAATAATCCAAAAAATATTGTCGGAAAATAATCTAAAAAATATTGTCAGAAAATTTAGTAGATCAGGCTTAGGAGAGAAAGTGGAGATGGGAGGTAGGGGAAGAGGATTATGGATCACATGTGAGTAATAACAATTCTTCCAAGTGAAGGGAAAAGCAGCTGCGTAATAGAGAGAAATAATGTCCAAACAATCAAACCTGTACCAGATATTCGTGTGCAATATTTCCTGTTTTTCTTTTCAATTGAAGATTTGGGAACTGAGAAAATTAATTAAACAACTATGGAAATGTACATGTCAGAAGAAGAAGAAGAAGAAGAGTCCTTGGTTTGATCAAAATCTCAGAGAAGCTCACCCCCGAGGAAGCTGGTGCTTAATACATTGCGTATTCTCAATGATTAAAGCTTCCGGAAGTTCATCTGGGTCTGTGAACCACAGGATACTGACCTATCAAGACAAGGCAGTGGTATGCTGGAAATAGAGAGCAAGTTGCCTTTTCCCCAATAGATTTTGCTTTACTTAAAAATAAAAATTGCCACAATCATTGCCTTATAAAGCTCCTGAGCTTGTTCTATAACCCATGAACAGAATCAAGGCTCAACACACCTTTGTAAAGTAGAGAGCGAGGGCTGTTCTTCACACTAGGCGGAGTGTTTTGACCACGTAAACTGGCACATCTTCCTCACAAAGCCCCGAAATAGGGGAGTATAAACCCACTACAGCTCCCAATTCTTCTGCCAGAAGCGTGCTCTCTCCACATCTGACCAAGACATCTGTGCATAAGCAGATCTTGTGTACATCCTGGGACAGAATATTATGAAGGGCACAGATTCGGCCTGCAGTGGAGAGCAGCCAGATAACCTGACGACAGTTTAGTGCTTTGGGTATATTCTAGCATGCAAGTCCCTCAGGTCCTCACCCACTGCACAGGTATAGGCCTATGCTTTAAAAGAAAACTCTTGTTTGAACGTTGTATTTAGTGAAGCTCAGTTCCAGATCTAATTCCTTCCTTATATTTACTGCAGCACCTCTTAGATAACACGTAAGAAACAAAAGGCACGCTGTCGTACCAGGATTTTTAGGAAGTTATTCATTGCTGTACTTTAGTTGAGATCTGTGAAGAAACACATGCAGCATATTTTGAGAATGTGCTATCCCAGGTTACCCTAAGTCACAGTGTGTTTAAACAACCACTTTATTCTACCATCTGGTACATGATAGGTTTCTGATAAATATGTGCCTGCATTTTGACTGTGGGATGCATTCAAGTATGGAGTCCGGATTTTTCCAAGATGTTTGTCTGTGTCTCAGACAACTTTGACAACATGAAGGAGCTCTCTGCGGGTGCAGCAGTCATCTTTCCCCTTAATTTTTCTTCCTGCAGCCCCAACACCCACCCCAAAAAAGTGCCAAGACAGTGTAATGTGAGCTCAGACTATTGCTGTACACCAAAGAGGTGACTGTAGCTCAATCAAATGTGGCCAAGTACAAGATGGATTTATGTACAGACTGAATCAGCATTTGCTAAGGCAGCTGACTCTGAACCTCCCAGGGACCCTCTTTTGGAGAAACACAGGAGAGAGAATTTCTGTGTTTGAGCAGCACATTGTGCTGACCCTCCAAGTTCAACCTCATGAGTCCTCCACCACTGCTCTCCTGTCTTCTCCCCACTCATTTATGTCTGCCCTTTCTCTGACACAAGAAGGCCTCACTCCTGCCCTCTCCCCTTCCCTTCCCCTCAAACAGCAGCAATAGTTCAGGTGAGCAAATGATCCCAAGATTGCAGCAGGAGGAGGATGCCACTTCAGAAAGGAGAGGGGACTTTTGGCAGGGATGCATGGGTAATATGGTCACCTGGAAGCTCCAGTACCAGATGGGAAGCAGTCACAAGTCAAGGGGCACGAGATTTTCTATCAGAAAATAATAGGCTGGGAGATAAGAGAGAGAGAGACATAGTCCCATGAGCACCAACAAACCTCCACAGTCTGCAAAAGACCCCCACACCCCGTAGGCCTCTTCCTATGGCCATGGAAACCCTGGGAACCCCTCCAAGTCTCCCTCTTTTAGCTGCAAGTCCTGAAGCTGTGAACCTTTTCGTCATCCAGTTCTCCTCAGTGGTTTATCTCAGCCTTCCTCCACTCTTCACTGCCATCATAATCAATTGTCTTCTCCCCAAGGATGTCCTCGTACAGCTTTGCCAAAACCACTGAGAAACCTTGAGCTGGCTCCAAGTTTGTTTTACTTTCTGTAGGAATGGAACGTAGATGGAATAGAATGGCAATGTCACCGCAGTAACACGTTGCACAGTGCAGTCTGCAAAGCCTGCCCACAAACAAATATAAACAAATATTCAGGTTTTTAAGCTGTGGAAAGATGGAGCTGTGAGGTCATCTGTGCAACACCAGACCCAAGCTCACTTGTCTATGGACAGCAGTCCTGGTCCATTTATGTTGAGCAACTAAGGGCCTTTCTTGCCAGTGCCAGTATCATTATATA
Source organism: Buceros rhinoceros silvestris (assembly GCF_000710305.1). NCBI lineage: Eukaryota > Metazoa > Chordata > Aves > Bucerotiformes > Bucerotidae > Buceros > Buceros rhinoceros. The sequence continues at coordinate 32,980 of NW_010427361.1, read as the reverse complement.
GCACCTCAGAAAATACTTTCTTGAGAATGGATCACATGGTTAGGGTCTGATCCCAACTCTACCACTTTTTTCATTCTTTTTTGCATAAACTTCAGATCCTAAGAATTTGCCTTCTAAGCCTTGCTCTATATTTCAGTCTCAGCTCAGTACATGAAGCTTCCTAAAAACAACCTCTTCATACTTCATCAATTTTGTGGTTGACAAGCACAACAGATAAAATACGATAGAAGCAACCCAACCCCCACTGCCCTCTAGTTTTTGGGATAATCGCTGTATCAGATGATGCCAGTGTCGCCTGTTGTCAGACATGTCGCCAGTGTTGGCTAGTGTCTGACAGGGCTTTAGAGAGAGCTACAAAGCACAAGCAATAAATAGCCATATGACTAAGATGAAAGTTAATTTGTGTTCCCACTTAATTAGTTCTTAATTTATATCCTGAAGTGCAAGGGTTGAGCTCTTATGAAACTGTGTTCTCTGGAAAATAAGTGCTTCCATTTTTCATACTCTACTGCAGTTCTTTTCACTGCTATCAGCACGTTGTTTTAATAATATCTTGTAGCAGTAAGTTCCGTCAGGGGTTTTTTTTGTGCTGAATAACATAATGGAAAAGAGCCTGATGGAAGTTTTTTAAGTTGTTATTTACATATTTACTCTATACCTACTACTGCATTAATGTATAACAAAGTTAAGAGAAGAGTCTAATCCATTGCCTCTGTAAGACTTGTCTTACAGAGCCATCTCTTACAGACCTATCACATGCTTCCTGCTATACATTCAAGGAATAAGCTACTTTTACCTTGTTTAATCTTCTCTTTCAATAAACTTTTTGCATGCTGCTGCTAATCATTTTCATTGTTGCTTCTGGGTCTTTCTTACTTCTTCCTCCTTCTTGAGGTGAGACAAGTAAAACTGAGCAGTAGTTGAGGTTAGCATACTGTACCCTTCCTTATTATTCACCAAACTCTGCTGTCTGACCTTGGGAAGGTGTTATGTTGTTCAGGTTTGTACTTCTGACGTTTCCTTAAGTAGTTACAGTTCTCTGTGAACAAAAAAACACAGAGTTGTTCTCCCCTCACGCTCTGCCTCGCTCTACCAAAGGGAACATCTTGAACTCTTCGCATAGGTTGACTCATTATGATGGATGAAGTAGGATGTGACATTCCACTTAGCAGTTCCCCAGCCTAAACAGTTGAAGCTTAAGAGTTTCCATCTGCCTCAATCCTTTGCTCCCCCAAAACTGAAAGAGAAATGAAGAACCAAGGTCATTCACATCTTCATTCAGAGAACTATTATCTTAGAAAGCAAATACGTCCACATCTTTAAGCAGATACCAATACTGAGGTTATGTTACTGTTATTCCAAACAACAGCAAAATTCTTACTAGCTTTGGAGAAAAAGATACATGAGGAGAACTTTTTCCTGGTACGATTTTATGTCTACACGGAGAAATTTTGCCCACAGGCTGGCTTAGGTTGGAGTCTTCCACACTGCGTAGTGGTATCTGACAGTACAAACCAAAATTTGTCTAAAGGGAAAAGATGGGGTATGATATTTTTTCATACAACATGGCTATCACAGGAACATAATAATCTCTGGGACTGGAATCCATTTCTTGACCTGATTTTTTTCTGTAATTAATGAACACCATAACATTTCACTGAAAGTCTCAGTAGGACTGCAGCATACATGAACGTTTTCATAGGTTCCTGTAACTACTTCCAGACGGTGAATGCCACCCAAGACTTTAGCTACCAGGAGTGGAAAAGTAATTCATGCCCAAAACAAAGGGAGAAAAAAGTCTATAAAAACTAATTTGAAAAAATACCATTTTATGGTGAGACATTTTAGGGAAAAAAGCTTCCAAAACCCAGCTGAGATTAAATTCACATAAGTCCAAAGTACTCTGAAAGCTTTACTGGCAAATATGTAAAGCATTATTTAAAATCAAATATAACGTCTGTATAGTTCTACATGAATTTGACCTATGCTATTTCATTTTATTATCACTACTTGACAGGTCAGGGACATTTCTAAGTTATGATAACTAAGTTATAATAAACCTTACATGCTCTCACTTTAAATTATTGAAATAATATATTTTTAAATACTTTTTCCATTTTAAAAATTATTGAAAGCATTTATTTTTAAAAGTTCTTTGCTAAATAAAATACTAAACAGAATTATGCTTTTCAAAACAAGTTATATTTTAACCTCCACAACATCTTGTGACAATTAATTCTACAACTTCAATTAAGAGGTGAGTGAAAATCTACTTCTTTTCTTCTTTCTCTTTTTTCTTAAAAACACTAGCTAATCATCGTTGGAATTATAAGAAACTGCAAAACTTGTTCCCTATTCACACTGTTCACAGCATTTGCTTTCTGTTACCTTAATTAGTGTTTATTTCTTTTCCAAGATAAAACAGTGTAATTTGACTATTCTTACTCAGTAGGCAAGCTATTCTATGTCCTTCTCCATATCTTTTTTTGTTCAGTAAAATTCTGTCTGAAATACCATGACCAGAATTATGAAATGTTCAGGATATACATACACCAGGCAGTTAAGTACAGACACAAGGTTTTTCTTTCCAGTTTCTTCTTTTTCTTTTTTTCCCAAACGTGCTCTTTTGAACACTATAGACAATAATATGACACTTTCAAAGGATTATTCACAATGACTTCCCTAAAGACTCTTTCATACCAGCAAGTTTAGAGTCTATCTTATGTTTCTAGATTTACCATTATTAAATACATCGGGTACAATCCTACCCACTCTACCATTTAGGCTACCACTGTAGTGTAATTAGTCTAATGTAATAGACTAATAACACTCTAACTAGTTTTATTACTACTCTTCCATCTATCTATCAGATTACCAGACCATAAGATACAGCAGTATCTTGTGACAGTACTTTTTGCAATGTCAGACAGCACCCTTGGCCCATGTATCCAGTGACTACATTAGATACACAAGAAATTCGGTTTACTAGTACATCTTACTGTGCATACTATTTTTTCTTACAGTCTTAGTTCTGACTCCTGTAGGTGTTTCATCTTAGGTTCGGATAAGTTATTGTTCGATAACAGCATTTTCAGAATAGATTGTATCACATCTTTTCAGGCTTTTTCTCTATCTATATTCTATATATTCTTTTCTACCCACCTCAGATCCATTTATCTGTTCACTAGCTGCAGCACATATGGAAGTTTGTATTTTAAGTTTGAACCTACTGTTCTTTGTGAAAAGATATAAAATGGTATGTAAAACCCATGAGATTAATCATTTTAATAAACATGCACACTTTGTGTCAAATGGAAATATCGTGTATAAACAGCCTGTTGTGACAGACTGTTGCATAATTTATTAAAAATATATTCATTTATGCATTTAGATATTTATGGAAATTTTTTTTTAATTATTCCTGTCAATACATTCATCAGACCCTATAAAAGATTCTTCTACCCACTGGGGTCTTATTAAAAAAAGATATTTACAACTGCTGAACGAGTCTGTTTCAAAAGTGCAATAAATCAAAGAGGTTTTAGGAAGATGCCTGAGCAGCGACAAGTAACTTTTTTTTTTTTTTTTTTTTTTTTTTACAAATCCATCTATAACCTTTTGTACAATCTGCCTGGGAAAAACTCTGTTCTGGGAATAGCAAGTGGTTTTGAAGTTGCAGGTTTAGCTTTGGCGAAGGCTGGAGAGCATCAGGTTAAGTCTAAACATGAAGAGGAGATTTTAGAGGAGGAAAGCAGTCGTTTCTATCTGATCTACCTAACAACTATTGAAAATGCCTGTTTTTTTCAAGGGATAAAAGAGCCACAAGCCAAACCGGTAAGTAAGTCACTTCAGAAAACAAAAAGTCTTGGCTTATTAAGACAGACACAATCACTGAAGGAACCAAAGTATTATGTCTACCATGTGGTATTCCTGCCTACAAATACTGACAGATAACCTATAGTTTTGGTTGACCTGTTCAAAAACAGCTTACTGCAGACACCTTGCATAGAAAATTGTGCCAGTATGCAACATAAAAAGAGATGCCAGCCCAGCAGCTCCACTTGCAAGGTCCAGAGGTACCTCAACAGAAGAGTATGCCAACTTTTAACGTGTGCGATGGGAGAGCAGCTTTAAGGGAGAGCTTCTGACATGGGTAAAACCTCACTGATGGGAGGCTGACAAGTGTAGCCCTGATGAAAGGAAGGCAGGATGGTCAAGAGACACCGTTGCTATGGCAACACTGCTTGGGAAAGACAAAAGAGAAAACCCGTGACGAGAAGGGAAGGGCAGAAATAGGGAGGAAAACAGGGTTACCAATACAGTGCCAGCCCAGCGCAGGTGTGTGCTGTGACAGGCTGACACACACTCATCACCTCAAATGACTAAAGCTGCCAGTCACACTGTCAAGCAACAGTATCACCTGGCCATCCACTTAAGTGATGGGTGCTTCTAGACAACCATGGACTAAAAAACGAGTTTGGGGTGTTTGAATAAAGTCTTCAAATCATTTTGTGAGGGTATGTTGCCCAGCATCACTTGAATGTTTAAATAGGCTCAAATAGGTCTCAGAATCCTTTTGCCAGACCCAGCACCAAAGTAACTACCAGTGGAAAATGAGTAAATAAATAAATAAGAAAATTATCCATTGCACATACATCAGTCAAAGACAAGAGTCACTAACTTGTACACATTTCGTATGTGCTTGTAGTAAAAGAAGTTGCAGGTTGAGTAACCCTGATTTAACAACACCATGCCACAACAGCAATTGTCAGGATTTCCTTGTAAATGGATCCTGGCAAAACACCCTTAAAAACACCCACTTGACAAAATAGAAACACAGAATATACAGGACGCCGCAAATTACTTCGGCAAAGCTGAGTCATCAGAAACTCAAAAGAAACTCAAGACTAACATTAATCTGCAGCCCAGAATGGCTAGTAAAAAAAAGAATTTATTGCAGAAACTGACCGAAATTACAACAACTTGCAGACTGATATTATCCGGTCAGACGACCATATAAGAGTACGACAAGCCACTCAGCCTGCGTACTTTCTAGGGGAGTTTTCACCAGCTATATACTGCTTCTAGCCAGAAGAGAAATTCAATTTCCTTACATAGAAAAAAACTCCAATGCAATTAGTTCTCAAGACACTTCAGAGTAGTACAGGCTTCTATACCATTACTTTCTACTAAAATCACAAATAAAGGCATCTAAAAGAAAACAGAAAAGGGGGAAAAGAAGAGTTATAAATCTATACAATTACATTTACCTCATGGCTTTTTACCTTCTAGAATTTTTACAATACATTTTCACAACGTTGTTGAAAGAAATGGAAAACAACAGTCTCCTGTTATAGTATGGGATTGATACACAGTGAAATTAAATGAATTACTGAAGATCACTCAGGAAATCTGCACTGCAGCGGCAGATTTCTCATGTTCTCGTGTTCTTGTTCTGCACCTGAGGAAACAGCTGGTGATCCCTTAGGCACAGGTCCTCTGCAGCTTGTAACTTACACTGGGAAAATAAGGCTGCAGCAAGCACTGAACATTGCGCAGAGAATAGGTTGATTCTTTTGTTCGTTTTGTTTTATGTTTGTCCCAATGCTTTTTCAGAAAGTAAAATAAGTTATTCAGGCCCTGCTTTTTCATAATCTCAAGGGTACTTGGTGTGCGGATAAGCCATCGATTTTTGTTCTCAGTCTGTTACTGTCACACACATGCAGTAAAAGTAATTTCCTCGGGACTAATATCATTCATTCTCCAGGGTTTTTCCTTATGAAAACTGAGTTTTGAGCAATCCTTATGTAACCTTTGCTATCATGGTTACAAGAAATTGAGATCCATTTGTGAGATGAGCAAGGCACAAAATTTTGCTGCTGTAAACTTTCCTGACAAAGTTCTTCATGTAAGGGAAAAGGTGAGGCTTGTTCTAAAGGATAAAATTTCCAGTGGAAACTAAAAGAATCTGTTAAATATACTTTCCCTTTCTGGTTTGTGAACCTATTGCACTAAAACCTCTCTTTAATTTAATTTTGACTTTCACTCCAAAATTATTAAAATTCAGATTTTAAGAGAACATGACTTTTCCCATCTCAGAGCAGCACAAAATATTTCATCCCTATATTTATTCTAAATCAGAAACAAAAATGCTTTTAAATGCAAATAAGTTGTTGTACTAGAGCTTGATTAAGGAGTACATGGGAACATGGGTAATCCTTTAGCTTCAGAAAACTTTGCTCCAATCATTACAAAAATATGTATTTGGACTGTGTGCATTTGTCCACCTTAACTAAAGCAATATTCAATTAGAAGTACTTTTTGGGGGTAACTTCTTCCAACAGGCAACTCCATCCCAAACAAACCACGTCACATTGGTTGCATTCCTGAGGAAGAGCTGGTGGGGACAGACTGCCATTCTCAGATTTAATAAAGAAAGCCCACCCAACTCTGAGCAAAAAGAAAGCAGCCTTCTTCCACTCATCTCCACTCCCGAAGTCTGTAATGTTTTAGTACATCAAAAAGGGAAATCTTGGATAGGACATCTGACCTTGCTGGATATTGATCTTCTAGTCAGTGTCTCATTGTCAGTGATGAGAGATTTTCCTCATTAAGGCACCATGGTCATTACAGTGTGCAACACCAGTGTGATGTGACTATAAGGCACAAAAATCAGATGCCTGTCAACTGCTAAGTGGTGGATCCTTCTCTGCAGCTGGGCAGCTGCAGTACATCCATATTGCTGTTCTCGGTTGAAGTGAACTTCCGACCAGCAATGCCTGGGGTGTAATATAAGAGGGAGTAAAAGACAGTTGATGGGTAGGACCTAGTGGAAGTGCTGCTGTGCAGCCATAGGATGGTGGGATGCCTTTACTTAGAGATGGCTAAAAGCAAGATTTTCTCAAAGATTTCTTTTGTGTTCCTCTTGAAAAACAGATAGGAGAAGAACAGCACCTGGATCTTCCTTTTATTCGTATTGAACATGTCTTTGTCTTCTTGGAGATTTTATTTAAGATCTCTAAAGCTGGTATAATCAGAAATAAATTAGCATTATAAATACACTATTGTTGTCTGAAATGTGACTGAAAACAAATCACAAATCAAAAACACCTCTCTGTCTCCAGAAGCACGAAAATATCCCTGAGAACCCCCATCCACCCCATCATTTCATGGAGGATATCATTATGCTTCTAAAGATAGCTCTGAAAGTGGTGTCGTGGTACTCAGGAACAATCAGCCTGCTGCAGTTCCTGTGGGGTCGTTAGTCAGATCCTTGGATAGCCGGTTTACCCACTGAATTAGGTGTCCCCAGGCGACAGGCTAGTCTATGTGTGGTTCATATTTGGTTCAGCACACCCCGTGTTCCCTTTCACCATCCCATGCTACTGACACATCGCCTAGGCCCTTCCAAACACTGAAGCCCTATGGAAATAAGGTTTGTTATGCCATTTTGTGCCTGTGAAGGGTTTAGGACACAGAAAGACAGTTCATGTCGACACAGAAGTCACGGACACTGCTATACGACCAGTATGATCAGCAAATGCCAAAGTTTATTCCCTGGATAGCTCTATATTTATACCATAGTCAATGTATTATTAAACACCATTACATCATGTTTAAACATTATGATTTGTTGCTTAATTTGTTAGTAAATACCATTACATCATATCTAAGGATCAGAATTTGTTATTTGTTATTAATTATGTATAGAGTCGTCACCAAGTCCATCCCTTAATTACATCACTAGGGACATTCCACAGCACCTACAGAAGGTGACAATGTATCTATCGCTTCCTGAGTTTTCATACTGCATATAATACTTAGCTCAACTCCTCTAACAATACTAGTGTTCTATAAGGTACAATGCTAGCTTTCTGCATGACCTTGGCTCAGATTCTTGCCTTCCAGCAGTTTTAAACAAAGACCTTTGCAAACAGCAGTGTTGCTAACTTCAAGCAGGCCTGAGAACCAGAGTTCTGCTAACTTTAATAAGGAAACTTTAGAATCATAGTTTTGCTAACCCAAAATAAGTCTCTGAAGTCTCTGGATTGGCCATTACATGTCCATTTTCTTCAAGAAATCCCACAATCCATTTTGTGCCTGTGAAGGATTTAGGACACAGAAAGACAGTTCAAGCACTCTGTTTTGTGTAAACTTTCAAACCCAAACCTACTAGCCACCTTCCCTTCACCTGCAAGATTCCTGGTATCATAGAAAGTAGAGAGAAACAGTAGAGATGGCAGACTTTGCTATAGCTATTTGTGGGTTCTGCTGTGGGAGAAACAAGTTTGATGTGTGATGAGGAGACATCCACTGAATAATTTTTAGATACTTTATAGGAGAATTAATGTCCTACCCAAGCCTCTTGCACCCAGCAGGACCAAGAACATCAGAAGAGAAAGTACAGTACATCGTGAAACAGTTCTTTTTCCATAGGGAGCAAAGCACATTCCCAAATTATATTGGTAACAATAAACCTCTGAAATAATACAGTACATCTCTCTCCAGTGAACAGCACCATTCTGTATTTTTCAGAGCTGGGTGGAATAAAACTGCACAGAACAAAGGTTTCAAGTTTCCCTTTCTGATGCTCTCAGACCTGAGCAAAAATAATTAATTTCTCCACCTCCACAAAGGGTTTTGGCAGTTTTGCCATCAGTGGAGCACAATAATTGTCAGTCAAAAGAGCCAGTTACCACAGAGAAACTAGTATGTGTGGAAAAAAAAGCAGCACACATAAGAACATCTTCTCTTCTTCATTTCAGATCAGCATGGGAACAGGAAACTGTTTCGTTTTACTTTTTAAAGTAATGCAGGATACAAATCTAAACTCTCCTCTTGATCATTGCAAGGGATGTCTGAGGATATGAACAAGCTCCTGCTACACACAGCATGAATTACAGGCCAGCTATGATTGGTTTATGGCTGGGTTAGAAAGCTTCAGGACTTCCTAGTTTGGGTATCGGATCTTTTTGACACACAAGACATGAAGATCGGTGCTCCTCCATGGCTGTGATGGTTTGGGTCTGACAATGTATAGGTAACTCAAGCCCTATATCTATCAGTAGCATATATGGTTAAAGCCTCCCCTTTCCCACAATGCTACTCGTGGTTTGAGCAGCTGTGCAACACATTCTGGATCCAGGTTGGTAATGCTGCATTAGAAGTAATGAAGATTTCCCAACACTTTCCATTCTAACCCACCCACTTCCAGCGGCTTTTGATTTTATTGAACCGTAATGACCAGACTACAGCCTCATAGCCTCTACCAAGAGGTTTCAGGTAAAGAGTTTTGGACATTTCTCAGCAAAATACAACTGATCACCTAGGAAAAAAATCATAAACATTTACTTCAGAAATTGTAAGTATTCTTATATGGAAACGCAAGAACCTTATATATGATAGTGAAGCAGAGGAAGGTAGACCTGCTCTAGCCCCATTGATGTGCTGTGGGATTGAGTTCAGCTAAAGGTTATCCTCAAAGCTTCACTTGGCTGGGGCCTCAAAGACTTGAGGAAAGGGAAACAAGACAAATCCAATGTCAGTGCATGAGGCCTCTCATCAGATGGAGGGTGAGAATAAAGAAATAGGTAGAAATAGGAACTGCAGAGAGGTGTGAGGGAGGCAGGACTGGAGAAGGAAAGACAAAGAGTGGAGACATGCTGTTTAGGACAAACCCAGAAGATGAAGGCCACTACAGCAGACACCTGGAGGTCTCCTCTTTCTTGACCACTCAGTACCTGTGGCAAAGTGATGTCTCCAGGCTTTTCTTGCATCAGCTATGTGTAGCTGCTTGTAGCCCTCCACCGAAAGAGAGCGCCCTTGATTTACAACCCAATCTTACAGCTGACCCACTTGTGTATGGCAAATGCAGGGAGGAGCTGAGGACGGGAAATAGTTTGTAAAGTTATTTTGTTTTTCAAATGCTAAACGTTGTTCAACAATGCAGCTCAGAAACCCCACTAAAATCAGCCAAATTGCAAAGACATTCACCCAGTTCCAAGGTCTCTGGCTATTACAGGTGTGTCCTGCGTTTGGCTAGGATAGGGTTAATTTTCACAAGAAGCTGGGATTGGGCAGAGCCAAGATAGCCTCACTGAACCAGCCAAGGTCATATTTGATACCATACTGACCTCATGATCAGTATATAAGGGAGGAGCTGGCCAGGGAAAGGGCCCACATCCCAGGTGGCCAGACATGACTGTGGGTTCCAGTTGCCTTGTACATCACTTGCTTTATGTATTCATTGCTATTATCATTATTACTCTTGTTTCTTCTCTCTTTGTGGTGTTCTATTAAACTCTCTTCATCTCAACCCAGAGGGTTTTAGCTTTTTCTTCCAGTTCTCTCTTCATGCCGCCAGAAGAGGGAGGATGCAGCAGCGGGGAGGAGTGAGAAAGTGGCTATGCAGTCCTCAGTCTAAACCATGACAGCATGCCAGAGGGCATAGACTGCCTGTGAAAAAATTAGTATGCAGCCATGTAATTAAAGATCATACCATTCCACATACAGAGGGGATCCATGTTTTAATATATATCACTAGATCTTAATTCTGGAGTCCACCAAGATTTGTGGGTTTCGCTTCAGAGCCTTATAAATTTTCTAACTTCTTGGGGATGTGGTTTTCTTACAAATACATATATGTACAAAACCATGTTTTTTCTTACAAATATATACACATACATTATATATGCTGCATTATATATATTCTGCCACAGCTGTCAGAAAAATAAAAACTGCCAGAAGCAGTTCTGTCCTGTAGCTTCTGTGGCAATTGTCCTTCCATCAGTGTTAGCCTCTTTGCAAGGACCTGCTTCTGTCCTGGATTTGCCATCAGATATTAGGATTCTCCGTGGAACACATCTCGTGCTCACTCAGCAAATCCCTTTATTTTTTTCTTTGGGAAGCTGCTCGCAGGTACTCCATCACTCTGACATTTTTCAGCCAGGATAATGATGGAGCAAACAAGCACAGTAGCTGACTCAGGAGGAAGGTGTAAGACTGCAAAGTGGCTGAGCACAGAAGCTACTGTTTATTTGTTTGTTTATTTATTTTTAAACTCTGCACAATTGAACATTCTTTGCATTATAGGCAACCACTTTTTCCAAGGTTAGAAATTATCTCAACACTGACCAAAGGATAGCATAAAATCCAACAAAGGCATGCAGCAGTCACAGAAAAGATGTCAGCAAAGATGTCAGCAAGTGAGTATTGTAAAGGTAAATAAGATGGCTAGGAGCTAGCAGTGACTGAGGGATGAGACATACTTGAATGTAAGCAGACAAGGAGGAAAGGGTCGTGTGAAATTTGAGGAAAGCTTCTCCTCTGCATATTTGTCTGTAATCAGGAAACAGCCTGAGAGATAGTAAACAATTAAATACAAAAGCAAAATATCCAGAGATGGGCTCCATAAAGGTGAATACATCTTTTATTGTTTTTATACCATAGGTAAACGTGTTACTTTATTTCCTACAGCAAAGTGACACAGCTTTATGTATGTCCATTTTTATCTTCCTACTATGATGTATAATATCTGCCATAACTTGAATACAAGCTTGCTGTCCTATTTTAGGAATGGCAGTAAAGTCATGGTGTTCACCAAGTGATCGTACTACACATTTTCCCAGGGTCATGTTCTCCCCTCTGTATCAGAAAGCTTGACAACTTCCAAAAAAACCTCATTACTTTTGCTTGGCAACTGATATTTCTTTCGTCACATTGACAGTTTAACCTTCTTTTGAACAAAGAGACTGGTGTGACTTATATGACTGCAAATAGTAAATTATTAATAGCATCTTATTAGCAAGGTTTATGGTATTTTGGTGTACTTTATTAACATGTCCCTTAATTTTGATTATTTTCGTGTACCGTGATACTTCTTGTTCAAAGTCTGAAAAATTTAAAAGACACCTTTGAATAATGTCGACTACACCTGTGCAACTTTAGCAGCTTGGTGTTACAGAGAATGTGAAAGGAAACTAAATTCTAGTGTTAATGCCAATGTAACTCTACAGGGTAAAATTTTCAGAAGCACTTTTACACTTCAAGTTAATTTTTGTGTAAAGAAAGTTTTAAGTGGTCCTCAAAGAAAGAAAAAAATAATAATTTGAATCCACAGCTTGTCAGATAGATCACTCATTGTGGATATGGAAAAGCAATCCAAGACTTCTCTCCAGCAAGCTTAAACACAGCATCTATAATAGACCAAAGAAAACTGTGACTTTAAATCTCCTAAAGCAACAGAAAACTTTATGCTTGTAGCTCACCCTAAACTGGAATCTGACCAGCTCTCTGTGCCAGCAGACGTTAGAGTCACGCATAACTCCCCAGAGACACAGAGTAATGGAAGTGAGGAGGAACCTCAGGAGGTACCTGGTCCAACCTCCACCCCTGCAAGTTGGGTCCAACATCTATGTCAGATCAGGTTGCTCAGGATCTGGTCCAGTTAAGTGTCAAATCTTATAAAAGTCACACTGCCAGTAGTCAAAATGATACATTACTCCACTGTCCTGAAGTCTACTGCCTCTGGTGCCAGCTTTCAGCACAAGCATTATAGTGGGAAAGCTCCACTTTGGCACAAAGGGAAACAGCGTGTACTGGACTTGAAACCTGAGCCGCAGTATTGGTCTTCATTTACTAAAGTGTCACATCAGAAAAGCTTTTTCCAAGGGCTGTACCAGAGAGAAAACTATGATTAGAGGCTCCTCAGGGTTACCCACGTGCTGGTGATTAAAACATATCAGTGAATCTAAGCTCAGTTAAGGTCAAAGGAAAGCTTCTGTTAACTGCAATTAATCACCAGAAGACCCTTTTATCCCAATTCTACTCTTACTGATGAAAAAAGGCAAAATTCTTGCTGTCTTTGGTGACCCAGTATCAGACCTTTCAAAAGCAACTTGGTTGGAGAGGTGGGGGAGTTCTCTTCCTTCGTGTGTGTATATGTACTTCTAATTTCACACCGGAGCAACTTTTTGTGGCTGAAATATAAATCCCTGAAAAATAAGATTTTTAATGGGATTGGTGACAGACTGTTAAGTAGAGTGCCTCAAACGGCACTGCTGTAATGATTAGTTGAACAGGCTGATTACACTGGGCTTGTGTGCTCTCAGCAATGGCAAAAACTCATTTGATTTTCAATACAGCAACCCTCTTGAATCAATATTTTGTATTATGTATTCAATTTGAAGTACTTGTATAAAGAGTACAGTATTAATTTACCTTAAAATTTTATTTTTAGAGCTCATGTAGCATATTTAAGCACATTTTATGTATGTTTGGCATACAGCTTAACAATAGCTAGAATTTACCTGTGTTCTTTACAGTTAGAACTGGACTCAGATCTATATATGTGTATGTAGGCATACAGTAAAATGCACATGTCTATAACTGCAGGTCCTGATACTTATCTTAGATATATGACCTATGATTCTGTGTGTCTTTCCCTTCTGGATGTCCACCCAGACACACCTTCAAGAAGATTAATTTTCAGGATGCGTTGAGTGTTGCCCGTAGAGGCATGCAGCCACAGAGATATTCAAATCCAGTAGTTATTTTTTTAAAGACTAGGGCATATCATAGGCACCTCTCCATATCTTTCTCTCACTCTTTGTTCCTCTCTCTGTGTATAGTAACTAGTCTACATGGAAGACAGACATCCAAAGATGAAACGTGCCTAATATCTTCAAATTTAAAGAAGCTCCTTCTTTAAATTTGAACTCCTACACCGTCCCTGTAAATCACGCAGCTCTAGCTGTATAACGTCACCCAGGCAACACAAAAATGACAACCACCGTGTCAGTGGAGGGTCCTGAGGGTTCCGTTAAGCACAAAGTTACTCTGCTTCTTTTTTAAATAAATTACTTATTCCAGTCCAGGTAAACTGGCCGGGAGCCAGTATACGAGGATTTCCCCCCAAAAGGAGCCTTGCCAGAAAGGATGGTCCCCGCTACACCCTGTCATCTGAAGCTGCCACTGCCAAGGGACAAGTGATTTCTTGTCAGGCAACCTCGTGCAGGAGTGGCCTTAGATGACCTGGGGAATCTTCAGCCTGGGGCCAGAAAGCAAGGTGAAAGGTCTGAACAAGCATGATAAGACCAGTGTTGGAAAAGTCCCTGAGTTCTTGAAGTGCAAAGCGTAGCCCATGCAGATGTGACTCCAGCTTCCGTACCTAACTGAGGCTACCTGGGACCCGAAAGACTCCCACAGATTTACAAGCCCACATCTGTCACCATTGTCTGGCTGTGGTTTATACAATGTAATGTAGCTGAGTCTGCCCAATTTGTCGAGGCAGAAAGGCAAGCCCTCTCATTTGTGGATTTTTGTTTATTTTCCTTTTGAAACCACTGATAGCATTATTGGTACCGTGTAAAGCAATCAGGGCAGCTGAGTGCACTGCTATCTTATGGGTTTTGGTGAGAGCATTAAGTTTCAGAACCAGTTTTCAAGGAGAAGCATTTCAGTCAGAGCCACACAGAGGCTAATATTAGAGAATTTTTATTTTGAGGGAACAGCATTAAATTTCTGAATATCACCCCAGAGTGCAGTATCTAAATACCTTATTTGCAAGGAACTCTTTGGCTGAGTAAAATCCTGAATTCAGTGGGAGTTTTGCCACTGATTTCAATAGGGAAGGATTTTACTGGTTTTATCTCCTGGGAAGGAGAAAAAAAGAAAATCCAAGAGCATAAGCCATCTAAATAGTAATTACTTAAAGACACTAAGTAGAAAAAACACTTGGCAAAGACAAATCTTCTGCATTACCAAAGGGACTGAAAATTATTAAAGCAAATTCTTATGCCTGCTCAATTTTACCAGGATCATCTCACAGTTTTCTCCAGGCACTGATTAAACAAACCGTAGTTTTCCTCCATTCTCCTTGTGTTGATAAACAAATGATAGTATAAGTGAGTATAGAAAAATGCAGAGCAGGGAAAACAATGACAAGGAATACCTCTTACCAGCAAAGGACTAGATTCAGGATCACACTGAAGCATATGCACAGCAACATTTTGACTTCTATGGCCTGTCATCATGTGCTTAAAAGTGAGATTCTGGGATAGCAAAGTTTTCCTAAATCAGGACCAAAACAATTTTGAAGATAACCCTTTCAACAGTAACAACTGGCTTTGGGATTCTCACAGCTGTATGTTAAAGCAAACTTGGTTTGGGGGTTCCATGGAAGTCTTTTAATTGCTTTGAAATATGACTGGAAAGGAAGGTAAGTGCATCTGAAATGTTGCTGAGTGACTGTAAAAGTGCTAAAGGAGTGCTGAAACCTCTGATCTGCTACAAAATATGAACTCATAAGTCAAGCTGGAGCTATATGAATGTCAAATAGCTCGAGAGTTTTAAGTACAATAGCCAGATATTTTTTAAGTAATGTACTTAGAAACACACTATCCTGTTATTGAAGTTCCCATTCCTGAGTCATAAAAGGCATTATGGCAAGAACTTGCAGGAACTCCAAGGAAAAGCCATTTTCCCAGGTGCATTTCAAGACCGATTAGGGAAATCCGTAACATGGTTGCTTCACGTGAGGAAAAAGATGTAGCATGACCTGTGACACTACGGACTTGGACTGGAAGAAGCCCATAGGGTACTGAGAGGGGCCTACAGGCTACCCTTGGGAACCAGCTCGGGAATTTACCGTGTTGTAATCATAGACACCAACCTGTTAATTGGCAGTCCTTTCTGGTCTGCCTTTCTCTTAAACAGCCCTCTTGTGTGAGTAGCAAAATGTTGTGTCTGTTGGAACTGGCACTCAGGTTTCCCTCAAGGTCTTGGCACATCTGGCAAGTCAGTAAGTACTGTAAAGATAATTATTTGTTTTAATTGGGTAGGCAGTGACCCCATTGGGGATGATTTTTACAGTCCTGTGAGCACTGGCTTGGGATTTTTTCAGGTGTCAGGCAAGTCAGAGGTTAGTTTCACTCTTTTCTCCATCATTATGTCGGGAGTCCTCTACTACCTGACCTCAACATCACGTCTCAGAAACAGGGTGAGAGCTGCAAGTCAATACTTAGAAACTCACTTAGGCAGGTGCAGCTCTCCCCCCTCTGGAAGACAAGACCTTCAATTTTCAAAAATCAGATGTCCCAAAAGAAAGCATAAATAGGAGGCTCAACACCCTTGAAGAACGAATGGTTTTGTGGGATGGCACAGGCTAGTCCATAAGCTGCCAGACTTGGGACGAAAGGGTGTGAGCTTTCTGTGAGGCTTCTGGTCACTGGCCTGAGTAAGTCCCAGGAAATTTTTCTAGGTGGAGCGTTGTCTAAAATGGGTGGAAAACCCACAAAACCTCCCTGCATCTTGTTCGTGATATATATTTGAGCTGAATGATGTTCTATTCATTTACAGAGATTGTGTTCCTAGGGAAACATTCACCTCTGTCTTGTACCATTATTTGTGCAGTTATACTCACATTAACCAGTCCTAAATTACAGTTCTTGGCCCATGAGCTGAAGATTATTGATATCTTGACCTGGTGCTCAAACTCAAGAAAGGGGTCATTATTCTGCAATTAAGATCTACAAGAGCTTCTTCCTAACTTGGCTCAAAAGGCTGTTGAGAGTCAACAGGCTCTGAACCGGAAAACAAGCAAGGAAAATGGATCAAATCTATCCCTTGTGTAATAACAATGTATCTAATGGCATCATCACAGGATACAATCCCCCCAATACAGGATTAACTGAACATTTTTTGTTGTTGTTTTCCAAGAAAAGGTAAATATATTATATCAAATGTAACTGAAATTTCCCACTCATTCCAATGACACAGTGGTCTGTTGATGAGTTGAACATATCACATCATTATTGACACTGATAAGCTAGAAAAACAGAGAGGCAATTTTTCCTTTTCAGGACAAGAATCATTATTTCAAATATTTTCATGGGGCTGCTGAGGGACTGCATCATTCTCTGGGTCTGTCTACTATGCTCAGACCCCGCAGGACAGTGGCTGTTGATGAGGGCACAACCAGTGCCAGTGTCATCTCCATGTCCAGCTCCCTGGCCCTTACACCCTTGCTGCTCCCCGACATTCCCATGTGCGAGCTTTTCTCCACGCTCCTTGTATCAAGAAACTTTCTTGCTACAGAAGGAAAACTAAGATTCTTATTTGACTTCGAGAAAAAAATGCCAGTTTCCAAGGCTTTAGATAAAAGCCTTAAGAGATAGCAACAACCTCACAAAGAAATCATTTGGTTCTACAGATTATGCAGTGGGTAATTCTCAGAAATATTAGGATGGTAAATCAATAGTAAACTCCGAGACATATATTCTCAACTCATTATGTAGTGCTTTAGTAATTAAATTTGTATTAATTTGAAGGACAGCTACCCAGGTCTGGTTCCATGCAGTGAGTTGAAGATAAGTTGACAAACTATGCTCTTTCCTCCTAGTTGCAAATAAAGATTATTCAAAAGTCCTTATAGTTGTTCTAAATGAATACAGAAGAGCAAAATCTTTTGTAATCTCTCCAGCTCTTTTCTCACATGATTGTCAGAGCTGAGACAAGAAAATAAGACGTGACTTTGTCAATAAGGGTCTGGTAATTAGAAAACCAACATACTCTCCTTATTGCTCTGGTAGAAATGAGCACAACAGCGCATAACCAAACTGCCTTGGGTCTGGGAATTGTGATCAAAAAGGTGACCCTAGAGAAACTGTACTGCAGGTTGCTTTGTGGTTGCTCACCAGGTTCAAAGCCATGCTTCTCTCTGCTTCGTTGTCTGAGGTTAAAAGACACCAGTCCCAGCCCTGTCGTGACCAGCCGCTGGGTGGTAAGAGTGGTGATGTGAGATACGTCCCTTCTCTTCCTATGCTCTGGCCCTGCTTTCTCTCTCTCTGAAAAGTTTGGCCTCAAAGTAAAAAATAAGGTTTTTGTATGATTTATGTCAGAGAAATGACTGCTTATAAAAAGAATGAAAAAAAGCAGAAAGTAAAGAAAAACTCCATCTCCTCCTACCACCACCTGCCACCAACCACTCTTGTGGAGAGAAAAAAGTGAATCCAAGAGGAAAGAAAAACCATGACACAATGCAGCATCTCAGGAATATTCTGATGGAAGAGATGTGCAAGTAGCTTAAATGCAAAGTTAAAAATAACAACTTCAATGCTGAGACCTGGATTATATAGGATCAGATTACTCCTTGCATTGTGTTACGCAACAAGTTCATCGCAGCTTAGGCAAAATCTGACTCGTTGGGGGCACATCATTACGTGTCTGAGCAAAAGGGAGTGCAGAAATTTTCTTAAGCTAGTTCATCACATGGCATCGGAAGGTTGAGTGCACTCACCTCACCCAGCCCTACCTCCTGCTCAGCCTCTGCAGGGAAAGTCTGCCTCAGTCACTAGCCCAAACAAACTGCAAAAAGACCCCGTGTGCCTGTAACTTAGCCAGAGTTAATACACTTCTAAAGTTACCTTCCTACGGCATAGCTCCTTTGCGTGAAAGGAATGTATAAAAACCTCACACTGGAGCACAGCTTCAGCGCGGTGCTGGAGTAGAGGATATTTGCTCACAAAATCACATTAACATCCATGGAACCAGAGCACTTAATTCCCCATACATCACTTTGAAAATGCAGCCTTAAAGCGGCCTTTGGTGGAGGATGGGGGTGGGGAAGGAAAGGCTTAGCCTGAGGAACTGCTTAAATTAAACTTCTCCTGAAGCTTCCTAATTTTAACATAAATGCAGGCCTTCCCTATCTCCTACAGCTCACCGCAATTCAAATGATCACACTTACAGGGCTGTTGTCCTAAAACAGGGACAAATCCTCCTCTTGCCACACGGTGAGGAAACACAGAATATTACTGGAGTGATGAGCTGATGTGTGATTACCCAGAGGGGTTAGCAGCCTTGAGCCTGCAGAAAATTTTGCAGTTTTTCTTTATGCATTTTTAATCAATTCTAAGCTACTTACAAATATGTGCAATTACTTTCTGCACTTCGCTTTGTAATAAGATTTAATGACTGTTCTGTAATCCTCTTGGTGAGCACTGATAATCAAACACTATGATTTAAATTTTAGATTTAACAGAGCAGTTTTCTGTGAAATGTGGAGAAGTATATTTTTAATCTTTTATCTTTTACTGGAAGTTGGGAATTTTTCTGCTTTCTTATACACAGTCATAAAATAAAAGACAGGATTGGGTTTTTTAATATCTTCTTCGAACAGATGCCAGAACACCCCAGATCTTGCTCATTTTGTTGGAATTTTCTTTTTCTATGAAAATGTTTTATCTCCTATAAATTTATGGTCCTATTTTCAGCATTCTTGGGCACCTCTTAAAGTTGATGAGTTATAAAATTATGTATATTTTCCATACAGAGAGATCCCAGATGTGAAATAACCATTTCTGTATATTGGCACACCTATGAAAAGATTGGCTTTTCTCATAAAACTTGTTAGCTTTTTTTAAAGTGAATTTAGTGCTTGTAGAATGAACAGGCCAACATGATGGCAGCGAATCAAGCTGTGAATCCACCAAGCCAGCAGAGTTTTCTCTTCTCATTAGAAAATGCAGGTCTCCTAAAAAAAGCCGAAAAGCCCAATGGTGACTGAGCAGTGACCGGGTTGCAGGGTCAGGAGAGACCTAAGGGAAGGAGATGTGTTACTGAAAACAACATCAAAGCCCTGGTGAATGATGGCAGGCAGCCAGAGGTACCGCCTGCAGGCCGTACAAAAAAAAGCCTCTGGGGTGATTTTGAACCCTCACCTCCTAGCTCTGGCCCCCAATAAACTCCCCCTTTTTCACTCCACCAAGCCAATAATACACAACTAATAGCAGCAGAGAACTATACCTTTCTTCTTGCCCCAGACAGCTCCAGCCCAGGTACCAGGTAAAGCAGCTTCTCTTCAACACCTACCAAATTATCTTTCCTCCACCAGCTGGCACGCTTTCCAAGGCCACCTTCAGTGACAAGAGTGGTGATGAGGCAGCAGGAGGACATACAGCCAGGCAGGCATTAGTCAAGTCCCAGTAGGATCAATCTGACTGTGTCAGGGCTCGGGAAGGTCAGTGAGGGGCTTTGCCCCAACCTCTCTGTCCTTTCTGCAGAGCTGAGCTTGACTCATCACAATGAGGTGAGAAACAGCTTTATCTTCAGAAATCCGTTACAAAGGTAGTTATTTGTATTTATTTTCCTTCCCTAAAAAGTACCCTTTTTTGGCAGACAAAGTACATCCTGAAGGTCAGAAGGCACCACTGCTTTTAGGCTCTCTGAAGTACTTTTTCTCCTGCTCTCCATGCTGCTAATGAACGCTCTTCATGTGCAACAGAAACATTGTAAGTTCATAACCTTGTGAACCAGCACCAAAAGCACCAGAGCTAATTCAAATTTTATCCTGCTGCAGCAGCAGCAATTTTTCTAAGTTTCATCATCATCATCATGGCTTGGCTTCGCAAACGAAGATCTGGGAAGGGCTCTTCCCACGCTCACTGCCAGCGATGAGTGCACCCTTCGGCCCTGCGCGGTGGGTTTTTTAGGTGAGGCACCAGCGTGCACAGAACTGGCTCCACCCTTTACACCTGAGGTTCATCTGCCAGGACCTAGCGAGCTTGGACGGTGACAGCGAAGTCCTCGGGTCGTAGGTTTGGTCAGAGTGTCCTTCTCTTAGATGGAGCCTTACAGGGCTAAACGAGCTCCATCTGCCCAGGTCTGGAGTCAGAGTTGTCCTTCTCCTAGGATGGCTGCCCGAAGGCTAGTGAGCCCATCCTGCCCGTGGACACACTGTGTCTGACCCTTCAGTTGAGACCTGTCTGGCCTGGGAGACCCCACCAGAGGCACATGCCACCACCAGCACAGCTCTCGACCTCACAAGGGCACGCAAGCTCCTTCCCCACGGCAAGGGGGTGCCCATGAAAGAGTCGCTGCTCTGCCTCCGGACATCACAGACCTGGGCACGGGGCGGCCGGGGCCTGCCAAGAACGGGATCCTGGAGGGGTTTACATGTAGGTACACCAACACCCTCTGCTCTAGCACTGACAACCATTTGCCATTACATCCACCTAGAAAAGCAAGTTATTGACTGACTTGTACTAGCAGGTGACTTCTGATCTGAGCCAGGGCAGGAGTGATGGAGGTACCTTCCCAAGCAGTGCAGGGAAGGGATCCGAAAGAATAGAAGATCTTCAATAGAAACTTTATGAACAGTGAAGTTTTAGGAGAAGGCTTAGGCTGATTAACAATTTTACTATTTGACTGATGAGTGGAACTTCTCAAAATGTGGCACCATTCAGAGATACTTGTGTGTACACCAGCGAGAGTTTTGTGAGAGGTTTAAAAGGATCTGCGCAACCTATTTTTCTGTGTGATGTGAGTCTGCCAGAAGAATCAATGCAGAGTATTGTTAACCCAAACTTTGAAACCAAAAACATGTAGAGAAAGGAAAGGTCTCCAATGTCCCAGTGACATAGGTTACTGCCATTTCAGTTTTGATACACTGTCACAGACAGGCCTTACCACATTCATGAAAAAGTTGACAGTCAGCTTGGGGTTTCTGCTAAATCAGAAACAAACGCTGTCTTAATCCAAATCTGCTTAGAGTAGGAAAAAAGTAGAATAAACGCAACAAATCTTCTGTGTTCACTCAATGTCTTTCTTTAAGCTTGTGGACCTAAAATCACTCCTGTGCTGCAAGCAGCAGGCAAGTTCCCCAGCTGTATAGCCACCCGGGATTGAGGAAGAATTTTGTCATATCCCAGTCTTTCCCATTTCCTCCAACATCTCCATTTCCACACTCCAACCAGCTCCCTAATCTAGAGGACTAGAGATATGAACCTTAAAAACAAACAAACAAACAAAGAAAAGAAAAAAAAAATCAAAGAAACCACCCAACCAAAACACTAAAAAAAACCAAAAAAAAACCCCAAAACAAAACAAAACCTGAACAGAAAACCCCACTGTTATAAAGAGGCTAAAAAGGAATGAAGAGTTCATCTACTCTGCTTCTTCTCACCAGTGCTGGATCAGCTCAATTTGTATAATTCTGATTGGTGTCAGTTTGACCTTGTATTTCTTGGTGCTCCTTCCCTGCAAAGGTGATGATTTTCCCTTTCCTCGACCTTTCATTACTTACCATATAATGTCTCATAGTCAGAGCTGGTCACCTACTGCATGTTTGCATAGCAAGCAGTACCCCAGAAGGGTACTGATTTAAACCTCTGGGCGCTGCAGTAATACTAACAGGTAATAATTGAAGTAGGGCAGTTTGCATTACTTCAGTAACTCAGTATGGTTATAAAATTAGCATATGTCACTATCAGCAAATGACAAGACGTTTGCTCCTTGCTGTGGAAGTTTTTTACATCCCCTCATTGTCCAGCTGAATTTTTATTTCCACGCCCATGGACACGGGGTGGAGTCCCAGCTGAGGCCAGTCTGGGCCATTCAGGCCTTTTAGTGCCCTCAGGACCATGATGTCTACCCTTGAAAGAAGGAGCCAATTCACAGAGAAGCAGAATCTGGTCCATATTGAACAGTTGTACTCCACCTTCTCAGATGTGTTCTTGTAACACAAAGGCTTTTAAATCACTTATACTCACATTTTATCTACATTATTTCTGGCATAAGAAAAAAAACAGTATAAAGCAAAATAAACTGGGAAAATGTGAATGCGAACATGCATTGTCCTGCAGATGCTCATTATCAAGTGAAACACATTGTAGAAATATCTGATTTCAATTTTTGCAGTGAGTAGAGCTGTTGAGAAAGCTACTTTATCTGTAATTTGATGAAAAGGACAGACACAGCAAGCTTCCAATATTTGAGTTAGCTTCGAACTACTTTGTTCAGCATACCTCCCTTTAACTTAAAGGTGAATACAAGTGAAGGGAAGATTAAGGAATGGAAAAATAATTCTGCAAAATTTAGCAGACAGTTTGATTGGTTCTGGGTTTTTTAATTTTGCAGATATGCAAACAGAGGAAACTCGGACTTTAGACATTTGCTTGCTTCTTCAGAAAAATCATAAATATTGGACATGTTTGTTCTATTTGAATATGTGGGATACTTACTAAGACTGTGATTAGTACTGAAATGTATTTGATAAGTACACAAGCTGAAATTACAAAAATAAGATAAGATGGAAATTTTGGTACAGTGAAAAGTGCTGATAGACATTTGGAAAAAAAAAATCCATGTACTCTAAAGAATTGTACTCTAGTGTATTAACTGATGTAATTAAAAGTGGCTTAAAACAGGGATAAGAGAACTGGGTAAAATAAGGTATCAACAAGGCTCATTCAGAACTGCTCCTCGAGTCCTGGGTAACATTTATAGAGGCCATGTAATGCTGCCAGACCAAACTCAAGTGTAATATATGCAGTATTATATTTGCATCATGCGAATATGGAACAAACCAACTAATTTTATCCATTCCACTCATGTTGAGGAGAATCCATTTTTGTAATGGTTACGGAGAAAGATCCGATGGAGTGGAGAGATTGAGGGAAAAGAGGGCATTTGGGTTATAGGGAAAAAGCAAGGTGAAAGGGGGATGTTGAGGGAGAGCTATCAAGGTTTCCAAGGTCTGTGCCTATCATTTTCTGTCTTCCATCTCTCACTAAATTTCTCTGCCTTCTTACAAGCACCACTTCAGCCTGGAGATGCCCAGCCAGCTTGCACTGCGGCCTTCCTGCCATGGCTGAGCCCAGGAGACAGGTAACCAAGAAACGGGAGGAGAGTGGTCCAGACCCAGAGTCACCTTCACCATCTGGTCCTTGCAGGGGGACACTAGGCAGGGGCAGCAGGGGTCAATGCTCTTCTCTCCTTCTTCTCCTTCCATGCTTTCATCATTTGCACAGTGAGGCAACTGGAAAAACTGGGAAGGCTGGAGAGCAGGGCACTCACTTCTCCCAGAAACTACCTTCTTTGCTAGCACCTAGACCCACCTTCTCTGGGCAGAAGCTGGAGGAAGAGGGTGGGTCTAGCTGCCAAGAAATTAGCAAAGGTTAGATAAAGAAACAACAGCTTTGATTTTAGGAATAATATTATCTCTCACCCCCTGCTTATATAAAGCTGTTGCTTTCTGTAGTAATTCTCATGCGAGAACTTAGAAACAAGCACAGAAGACAAATGGTGATGAAACCCTATCTCAGGCCCATTTGGTGGTCACCGTCTTTGACCATGACTTTGTTCCTGTCACTGACAAACATTTAGGTCTGCTTCTGAATGAATAGGGCTGAGGGAAAATTACTTTCCTACCTACCTTGCTCCTCCTTGCTATTTTTAAACAACTAGTCTTATACTAAAAGGGGGTGGATTCAAACTAGATATAAAGAAGATGTTTTTAACAGTAAAAGCAGTGAAACACTGGCACAGGATGCCCAGATAAGTTGTAGATGCCCTGAAAACATTCAAAGTCAGGCTGGACCAGGCTCTGAGTAACCTGATATAGTTGAAAATGTCCCTGCTCACTGCAGGGGGTTGGACCAGATGACCTTTAAAGATTCCTTCCAACCCAAAGCAATCTATGATCCTATGATTCTATGATTTTATGTGTGTGTGTACACAGTCATATAAATAATAATTCAATTTATCGGTTGCTTCCCAATTTACTGAATTCCTATATGCCTCTGAAATACACATAACGCTCTCAGTATATATTCAGGTAAATGCTTTAAAATCTTTTCACTTAATGAATGAAAAAGCAAAATGGTATTAATGAGAACATTGAGATCCTTGTTGCATCTCCTGGGAAAGTTAAGAAAAGAACCAAAGCAAGGTCTGAGGTGCATGAATGGGGAAGGGGATGACGGAGTCTTTTTGTGTTTGCAGAAATAAACAGTAAATGGAACCTCTAGCCACTAGATACATAATATGAAAATAGTGGCACTGTGAACTATTAGGGGTACTAGAAATTTCTGGTGGGTAGGCACAGCATCTCAAAATGAAGTTCTCTATAAAATAAATTACCAGCTTGAATTTTCAATGTTCAATACACAGAGTAGCTGTTTTGCAGTCTGCTGTGCAAAAAGTGAAAGCTGATGATCCGTACCATCACTGAATTGCAAATAGGAGGGTTGTTAGAAAGACAGAAAACGCTGTCGGTTAAAATAATATCTACAGCCTAAGTTGCTTTTGTTTTTTTTCAAATAACATTGTAAGGAATTCAAAACTATCCCCCAGAGGGACTGGGTAATGGACAGAAATGTTCACCAAAAAGTAGAAAATGCTCTGGGGTTTTTTTATGATTTCAAACTTCTGAATTTCAGAGTAATCCTGAAAATATCAGTCATTATATCAGTGATTATATCATTGAACGAATGCATCCAGTCAAATATGCTTAAACTTAAAAGTAGTGGGAGGAGTTCTAGGAGTTAAGTATTGAAAACTGAAGTATTTCAAAACAAGATACAAACAATGTCCAAAGTCCAAAGTTAAGGAGCGACACAGATATAATCAGGAGTTAGTTAGAAAGAACTTGTCCCTGTATGAAAAAAAGGCAGAAAACTCCCTCCTTTGGATTTTTAAGGATCACGTGTGCTACTGACTTGGAAAAACAGAATATGGACGGTGTGACGATAAAGCAAAGAAACGTATTCACTACCTTGAAAATTCAGTCATGATGCTAATTAAGGCCCTTGACACTATTTCACAAACACCACTGTCCTCAAGTCCACTGATTTTAGGAAGAAGAATTAATGCACCAGTTTCTATATGATACTTTGTGGCAATCTCAGGAAAACTGTTGATATCTGCATCTAAATGCAAAAAGTATTTTTAAATTTGCAGTTGGGTTCTTAGGCACATCTAAATGACTCCATTAATCTCTTTATAAGCACTTTCAAGTTGGTTTGATTGAAACTTCAGTCTAGAAAAACTATTGAAACAGCGAAGAGTAGATGCAAAAAGAATGAGAGTCCTAAGGAGAGTTAACAAACTGAGCATTGCATTACACTTACAAATCACATTTGGAACAAAATATGGCATTGTGTATTCTATGTATAAATGTCCTATAAACTCCATTTAGACTCTGTCCTAACTTTCACTTAAGAAACCTTCACAAGATCTCTTTATCCTCACTTTTACAGCCTTCGTTTCCCTAGAACAAAGATTTCAGGAAAACATGCTGGGTATAAGTTTCTCTAATATGTTAGATGTCTTCATAATACATCTTCTAATATGTCTTCATGTTACCTCCTAAATCAGACAAATCAGTTTTACTGTGGATCACCTAGTTCTTACAGGTGAAGAAATTCTTTGGTTTCACAAGCAGTTACTCCTGAATAGAAATTACAGATCAAGGCCCAATGCAGCAGCAGTTGTGAAAAAGCAAACTCTGCCGCCATATGACTTTCTTTTATCAGCTTGCTCTTCTTCCTATGGCAGCATGAAGCCACTTCTCAAATGGGGCTTGAGAACAGCTTCCCAAGGTGCAGGCATAGCAACTTGAAAGGCACTACACGACTGCAGTGTTTCTAAATAAACACGTATGTCTATTCCTTCTTCAGAATAGGCACCAGCAGAGTTTTGCTACGCTGTTAGTCACCATGTGAATTTGCAGTCCTCTTGGATCTCCTGACATTATCAGAATTGGATCATGAAGCAGTGCTGTTAAAAAAAAAAAAAATCCCTGATTTATTCTGTGTTGAATTATGACATTGCTACCCAGCATTTCAGGTTCTCTGTGTAGAATAATTTTATGTAAAAGAGAAGAATACATATTTTCCTCTACCCTCAACTATTTTTTTTAACAGTATCTTCAGTCCTGTGGCTTCATACTCATCATTTTGGCTATTTGTCCTTTCATTTCTGTTCACTCAGAAGGCTGAGCCATAGGAAAAAAAGCATTTCTGTATTCTGGTGCTGCTTTTTTTCATAAAAGCTTTGTACAGGTCTTTGTACAGAGACCACTGTGCAGGGTTTGTACCTCAGAGTACAGATTCGTAGTTGTATATGACTTTCACTCCACAAATCAACAAAGCCAGAATGGATTGTTTACATAAGAACCCTATACCAGGAAAAAAGATACAGAGAAAGAGCTGAAGGGTTTTGGACAGAAACTGAGATTTTTAAACTGAAAGGAAGAATTCTAGATGGTTGTGCTTTAAAGACACCTTGATCAGAGAAGGGATGGTAAACTTGATTTCCAATTGTAGAGGAAGACAAGGGGATGGAGGGGATGACTCACTCAGACTGGCTAAAGAAAGAAAAGGAGAGACCAAGAGCAGAGAAGTGCAGAATATAATATCAGGAAGAATCACACAGCCTGTGGTAAGTGAGCCCCTTTAATGAAAGCAACCTGACTGATCTGTTTATTCATATAGCTCGCTTTCTGCAATTTCAGTATTCTCACAGAAATCAACAGTAATATGGAAACCAACAGAAATGACAGACAGCTGACCCAGAAAAAAAACCGACCAACTATTTTCAGCTTTATAACATGCCGCATCCAAAACAAAGGCTTCATTAAAAAAGCTGCTCATGATCTTTTCATACAATCACTAAAAGACACACACCCCAAAAAATTTTGAACTAGCTGCTATAGACTGTGTTCAGCTCTCAAAGGTGCTTTAGATTTTCCGACTGCAGAGGGCATTTCAGTTCAGCGTAGGAGGGACTACAGGCACCAAGCATTCCGCTTTCAGACATGTCATTAGACATTTTACCAATGATTTAGTGAAGAAATCTGATCAAGAGTGTGTTACCCACAGAACAAAGGAGAAGGCATATTTTGCTTGCTAACAGCTTAATTTCCCAGGAGCTATTGATAGTACTAACATCTCTGCTGAAGCAGACGGAGGACATCATTGCTGGTTAGGCCATTTGCTCCCTCAGCCCATACATAGTGTGCAGGGCCAACACATCCCTCAGCATGGCACCCAAGAGTCCTGGGCTCCCCAAAGCAGAGCAGACATGAGCACAGAGTGCCAAACTCCCAAGCATGGAAAAATACCTTCAACAGCCTGTTCCAAAGGAGCACAGTTTTCTGAGGGAAGCCCAGCAGATGTGGAACACTCCCTGTTCCCCTTCCCTGCCAAGTGTTTCTATAGCCAGGCTCTGTGGATAGGAGAAATGAAAGGAGCCTGGAGGTCGTGGTGAACAGAAACCTTATGGGGTTCAACAAAGAGAAGCACAGAGCTCTGCAGTTGGGTCTGAAATAACCCTATGCATTGGTACCAACCAAGCAGCTGAAAACCAGCAGCAGCTGAAAACTATGTGATATGGTGAACACCAGACTGAGTATTAGACACCGGTGTGGTCTCATCCCAGATAAAACAAGTATGGTTGGCAGTGGTCAGACCACATCCGAGTTACTGTGTCAAGCTTTGTGCATCCCAGCCCAAAGGGTTGAGGAGAAACAACAGGGGACCCAGTGGAGTACAAAAGGATGGCCTAGGGGCCACAGCAGCTGAGAGAACTAAGCTTGTTTAAATTGGTGAAGGAATAATCTGGGATGATCTAGTAGTAGTCAACAACTATTTGATGAACAGTTTGACAAAGATGGCATAGCCAAAATCTTCTCACCAGGAGGGTAACGCAACACTGGCACAGGTCATGCAGAGGGGATGGGAATTTTCATCAAGATTTGTCTGGGCAAAGACACAACTACCCTGACTCGGTGATCATTCTGTAGGGGTAGGAGGCTGGAACAGGTTACCGCTAGAGGTCCCTTCCAAGCAATGCTTTTACAGTTCTGTAATTCAGTTTCATCTTCTAGAGGCCAAGAAAAAGTAAAAAATAAAATTTCGTAGTGTGAATATTCTCTGAACAAAGAAAGTCACATTTCAGAGACCTTATGGCTCTGTGTTTCAGTAACACTTGGAGGGGATGGGACTCCATTAAGGCAAAACAGCCTAGGACAGGCTCCTGTCACAGAGCAACTTGTCCACTGAGGAGGGACTAGAACGAGAGCATTTGCATCTAGTAAGTTGCCTCCCAGCATACCGGAAAGAACACTTATCCCTCCCAAAACATTGGTCTTAGCTACAGATGAGGAGCTGGTTGGGGAAGAAGTAACAGCATGCCAAGATCTCCCTTGCGTAAGTCAGAGGGAAGAGCTATGAAGAGCAGAGGTCTCAATCTTAAAAGACGGGCAAAGACTGAGGGAAATTTTTAATTTGGCAAAGCCAAAGGACTTCACTCATTAGAATAACAATGGAGAAGCACCAGTTTACCAGAATAACACAGTCAATTCCACAAGCTAAAAGTCAATAAACACAGAACTTGCTCTTAAGGAGTAAGACTCTTGCAAGGATTCACAGTGGTTTGCTGGAGAAGAATGTAAATGATTGTGAAGAGGTAGGTCTCAGGAAATAAAAGCACATCAAAGTCTCATGCAGATGGCTTGGAAAGAGGTCCCGGCAGAGGGCATAAAAACCCCTGCTTGTCTAGTTCCAGGGTTTGATGTGAACTGTTTTATTTCTGGTGGTCTGCTAACAATTGGATTAACTGTAATACATTGTACTGGGAAATTAATTTGGAACTTAATTTTGGGAAGAGAAAGTCTTTCTTTGCTAGTCTGGGCTTGAGTCTGCTGTGGCGAGGAAGATGTGCCTTATCATTGGTTTGACAGGCAGGAAGAGAAAATGAGGCAGAACTCCTCTTTATGGCTATAAACAATCACTGAATGTTCTTACAGTCCTCTGAGTGCCCTGTATTTCTCTGAAGCTCTTATGAGTGAACTTAAGTTCCTCTTCCATGAGAAGAAAATATTCAAATAAGAGAATACATTTCCTTTTTAATTCTGCCTTTTGTTTTGTTCCCACCCCACCAGGGATATGACAAATGCCACTTGCAAGTTGTGGATGGTCCAACAAAGGTGCAGGCAGATAAGGTATATGAATCACGATGTATAAGCAGAGGCACAACCCTCTCTTCTGAGCCGGTCCATTTAAGATAATCCTATGGGTGTGCAAGTACATTGGAGGAAAAACTTAAAAGGGCAGCAGTGGCCGCATTAATTTGTTAAGTTTTGACTAAAACTGCAAAGAAGGATATATCCCACAAAACAGAGCAACAGGGGAAAGAACTGACTGATGTAGAGACTGTCATTTTGTCAAGATGTTCTGGTGATGAACAAGGACAGTGAAATGTGTGTTGTTTGAGTAGTCAGTCAAACCTCAGGGAAAACATATGATAGAAGTCAGTGCGCACAAAACATAGCAGCTATTTAGATCTGTGCCATGGGAACATGTTCTTCCTTGATTAATGGATGGATTTTCTCTAATGCAAGGTACTGTCACCTTCTCAGTCCTTCCCCTTCTGCTGACCCCCTATCAGACTAATCTTTGTCATAGACAGCTGTGCTCTCCTGTTTCTCCTTTTCTTGTAACACCCCAGCAGTCTGTCTTCATTTGGCTTCTCCAGTTTTCTTCCTAGACAAAGATCCATAGAAATGGGACTGCTGCCATCTACCAAGAGGCGTACACAGCCCAGCAGCATGTAAACACGCACATCTTTCCCTCATAATGCAATCCAAATTACTCTCTGGTGCAAAGTTTACCTTTCAAGGACCTTCTCCGAGAAAGTGCATTTTGTATGTACTTTGCAGGGATTTCTAGCACAAGTGCCCTTTACCATAGATATCAGGAAAAACCACACAAACACCCCAACCCCTTCCCCGCCCTCAGTTTCCACATTAACCTAGAGGATAGCTTGGGGTGCAGTTAGTGACATCTAGGACGGCTCCTTCCTTGCCTGACCTGTCTAGATCAGATAGTCACTACATCCTGAAGCCAGCTGCCTCTGATCTTGTAAAGTGTTCCTGCTATGGGAAGTCATTTTGTTGTTCTCCTTTTACTCTTCATGGTTTTAAACATTACACCACCCTTGTTTCCCTGTCATTCTTGCTGAGGAAGTCCCACCAAAGCAAAGATGTTTGGAAAAGTGGTTTCACATTGGAAGGAATGAGAGATGGAGCCATCTGAGATGGAACCATGCGGAATGTTTTCCCTCAGGTGGAAGAGGTGTGAAACAAGTGCTCACTTCATAATTCACAGAGAATAAATACAGCATTTTCCTTTCTCGTCACAATTTTTTCAAAATTTCAATATTTTAGTAACATCAAGGTGGAGTAGATGTTATCACTTATTGTCTGGCTTTTCACATTAATTCTTATATTTTGACCTTTAAAAAGGCATTGGCTTTGACTCACTCTTGAGGAAGGAGAAAACACTTGAAAGAACAGAGGGTCTGTTTGATCTGACCATTCCATCCAGGACTAATTACAGCCCCTTACAGAAAGCGGTCAGGGGGCTGATCTTGCAGTGCTAACCTGCAGAAAATTAACTGACATGACACAGCTTGAAGAAATATTTTGTCAGCCTATGCTCCTTATAGCAGCACAGTGTACGGCATAAGTGATGGATGAATGTAATAACTACCACTATTTCTTTTTACTTCCATGTCATTTATGTATTGCTTCTTACTGTTAATAAAATATGTGCTAAACTTCACAATGTAATACTTCAGCATCGTAAAGGCCCTTTCCATGTGAGTGGGTACTATAGGTACCTACAAGTTTGGATGGTAAAAGAAGTTGCAAGACAATGCCATACCAAAAAGAAGAATAGATAAGGTAATAAGTGGAAGTTTCCTGAGAACTGATAAGCCTTGGAGACTAATGAACCTCGTCAGCCCTCAAGAACTGGTAAATCTAGGACCACTGATAAATCTCACACAACGTCCTTATCTCTAAATCAGAGTCATGGATTTGACAGATGGACCACTCAGTGGATAAAGAATTGCCTGCATGGTTGAACTCAAAGAGTTGCAGTCAATAGCTCGATGTCCTAGTGGAGACCAGTGATGAGGGCCATTCCTCAGGGGTCTGTATTGGGACCGGCACTGTTTAACATCTTTGCCAGCAACATGGACAGTGGGACTGAGTGCACCCTCAACAAGTTTACTGATAACACCAAGTTGCGTGGTACAGTCGATGTGGTGGAGGAAAGGGATGCCATCGAGAGGCTGACAGGCTTGAGAGGAGGTCCGATGCAAACCTCATAAAATTCAACAAGGCCAAGTGCAAGGTCCTGCACCTGCATTGGGGCAATCCCAAGCACAAATACAGACTGCGCAGTGAGTGGATTGAGAGCAGCCCTGCGGAGAAGGACTTGGAGGTATTGGTGGATGAAAACCAATATGAGCCAGCAATGTGTGCTAAAAGCCCAGAAAGTCAATCGCATCCTGGGCTGCATCGAGAGATATGTGGCCAGCAGGCCAAGGGAGGTGATTCACCCCCTCTACACTGTTTTGGTGAGACCCCACCTGGAGTATTGTGTTTAGCTCTGGGGTCCCCCACTTAAGAGGGACATGGACCTGTTGGAGCAGGTGCAGAGAAAGGCCACAAAAATGATCAGGGGACTTGTCACCGGTTTGGCCGAGGCTGAGCCAAGGTCCGATGACGAAAATACCCTTCCCTATCCCACCAGAGATAGCGGAAGGGAGAAAAGAATCAGTGAGACCTCTAAAATACTTTTTGGAAAACTGAAACAAACTTTAATAACACTACAAACAGATATATATTAAATACAAAGGGAAACAGTGAGATATTGAGGGTTTTGGGAAGACGAGGATTAAACCGAAAGCAAACACAGACTGTCGTAGCGATCTGAGATGGCGGCGGCCACGTGGTTCTGCCACGTGAGCAGAACACAGAGACCCGTGCCGTTACGAACTACCCAGCAGC
>NW_010427361.1:0-254 GCF_000710305.1 Buceros rhinoceros silvestris | reverse complement strand
GCAAGAGAGAGTGTAATTGTGCCAATCCTACCCTGCTCTATCGCAGATTGAGGCAAAGCAAAAGCAAACGGCTCTCGGGCACACGGGCAGTCCGGACTCCGCTCGGCATTTTTGGCGGGGCTCCGATGCAGCTTGCCGAGGTGGCGCGGTGGCTTTTTCAGGCAAAAAACAGCTCAGTCAGTTCTCGGGTGCGGCTCCTCAGTCACGAAGAGGGAGGGGCTCCGATCCCCCACGGCGCACAGTTCCCAGGCTGG
>NW_010427360.1:9470-26524 GCF_000710305.1 Buceros rhinoceros silvestris | reverse complement strand
TTATGAATCAGGGACAAATACTTGTACAGACATTATATATCTTAGAAGATGGTAAAACTTGGCACTTTGTCAACCGTTGCATATAGATTACTAGCTTACACATGGCAGTCAAACTGTTCAATGCGAATTGTCTGACGTGCTCTTGTATGATAGAGCATTTTTAAAATGAAATGAGAAAATATATTAGAAGTGTACAAAAAGAAAACCTTATTACATTGTATACCTTAATTATACAAATTTATATATGTATTCATTTTGTTTTTTTTTTTATATACCGAAGTTGTAAATAGATAATCATAATAGATATGTGTTGCATAAGTAACTAGAACAGCAACTCACAGAATCAGAATTTCATCTATTATTTTGATCTATGGCTGAAAAAAATAAACACAATAACAGGCCCCAGCTTTTGGCAGAGCAATAATTGACTTTGGAATCAGACTGAAGCTGATTTTCCTTTCACTATACATAGCCTATTACGATATACGGGCAATAAGATTTTTCCTTCAACATGAAATATACATCTGGAACTCAGTACTGGCAACAAAGAAGAGATGAGGACAGAATACACCAATAAGAACTAGACTAATACTTGATGCAATGCAGTAATTGGAGGAAATCATAGAATCGTAAAATAGTTTTGGTTGGAAGATACTTTTAAGATCAAGTCCAGCTGTTAACCTAGCTCTGCCAAGTCACCACTAAATCATGTCCCTCAGCACCACATCTACACATCTTTTAAATACCTCCAGGGATGGGGACTCCACCACTTCCCAGGGCAACCTGTTCAAGCGCTTTACAACGGTTTCTGTAAAGATATTTTCCTAATATCCAACCTAAACCTCCCCTGGCGCAACTTGAGGCCGTTTTCTTTGGTCCTATTGCTTGTTACTTGGGATAAAAAATCACCCCTACCTTGCTAAAATCTTTTCACGTAGTCATAGAGAGCGATGAGGTCCCCTCAAGCCTCCTTTCCTCCACACTAAACAACCCTCAGCAGCTCCTCATAACACTTGTTCTCTAGACGCTTCAGCACTTTTTTGTCCTTCTTTGGACTCTCTCCAGAACCTCAATGTTTTTCTTGTAATGAGGGGTCCAAAACTGAACACAGTCCTCAAGGTGCACCTCAAGGTGCAGCCTCGCCAGTGTACTCACCCTGAGTACAGGGTGACGATCACTTCCCTATTCCTTCTGGCTAGACTATTTCTAACACAAGCCGGGATGCTGTTGGCGTTCTTGGCCACCCGGACGCACTGCTGGCTCATATCCAGCCAGCTGTCCCAGGTTCTTTTCCGCTGGGCAGCTTTCCAGCCACTCTTCCACAAGCTTGTAGCATTGCAGGGGGTTGTTGTGACCCGAATGCAGGACCCGGCACCTGGCCTTGTTGAACCTCATACCATTGGCCTTGGCCCATTGATTCAACCTGTCCAGATCCCTCTATAGAACTTCCCTACTTTCAAGCAGATCGACACACCCACCTAACCTGGTGTCATCTGCAAACTTACTGAGGATACAGTTAATTTAGTCCCCCAGATTGTTAATATACATATTAAACAGAACTGGCCCCAATGCTAAGCCTGGGGAACACAACTTGTGACTGGCCACCAGCTGGATTGAACTCCTTTCATCACCGCTCTCTGGGCCCAGCCATCCAGACAGTTTTTTATTCAGGAAAGAGTACATCTGTGCAAGCCATGAGCTGCCAGTTTTTCCAGGAGGATGCTGTGGGAAATGGTGTCAAAGACTTTGCTAAGGTCTAGGTAGACAACATCCACAGTCTTTACTTCATCTACTAGGCAGTCAGCTTGTCATAGAATGAGATCAGGTTAGTCAAGCAGGACCTGCCTTTCGTAAACCAGTGCTGACGAGGGTTAACCATCTGGTTTTCCTGTATGTGCTGCACGATGGCGGTCAAGATGAGTTGCCATGACCTTTTCTGCCATTAAGGTCAGACTGACAGGCCTGTAGTTCTCTGGATCCTCCTTCTGGCCCTTCTTGTAGATGGATGTCTCATTCGCTAACTTCCAGTCAAATGAGACATCCCCAGTTAGCCAGGACTGCTGATAAAGGACAGAAAGTGGCTTGGACACGACTTTGACAATCTCCCTCAGTACTCTTGGGTGGATCCCATCTAGCCCCATAGACTTGTCTGTAAGTGGTGTAGCAGGTCTCTGACCATTTCTTCTTGGATTACGGGGCCTTCATTGCACTCCTGGTCTCTGTCTTCCAGCTCAAAAGACAGAGAACAACTGGTCTTACTATTAAAGACTGAGGCAAAGAAGGCTTTCAGCATCACAGCTTTTTCCTCATTCTTGGTCACTACGTTTGCCCCCCACATCCAGCAGAGGATGGAGATTCTCCTTAGCCATCCTTTTGCTCTTACTGTATTTATGGAAACATAATTTTTCGTTGTCTTTTTGGACAATGGCCAGATTAAGTTCTAGCTGGACTTTGGCCTTTCTAATTTTCTCCCTGGACAGACTTTCAAAATCCTTATAGTCTTCCTGAGTGGCCTGCCCCTTCTTCCACAGGCCATAGTCTTTCCTTTTCTTCCTGAGTTCAAGTCAAAGTTCTCTGTTCAGCCATGCCAGTCTTCTTCCCAAACGACTCATCGTTTGGCACACGGGACAGCCTGCTCCTGCATCTCAAAGATTTCCTTCCTGATTAGTATCTAGCCTTCTTGGACTCCTTTGTCCTTCAGGCCTGCCTCCCAAGTGACTCTGCCAAGCAGTCTCCTAAAGAGGCCAAAGGCTGCCCTCCAGAAGTCCAAGGGGTCTACTACCCCCTCCCTACTTCCTCAAGAATTGAAAACTCTACCATTTCATAATCACTATGCCCAAGACAGCCTCTTACTTTCTCATCACCCACAAGTCCTTCTCTGTTCAGGAACAGCATATTTAGCAGGGAGAGCTCCTGAGTTCTCTCACTCACCAGCTGTGTCAGGGAGTTATCTTCCACGCAAACCAGGAACCTCCCAGGTTCTTTACTCTTGTCTGTCCTGTATTTCCAGCAGGCATGTGGTAATGATAAATTTCTGTCATTAAAATTTTCATTCTTTGGAGTAAAATAGCATAAGAATTTTTTCCCCTCTTATTATTTTGACCTAGTAAAAGGAATTAAAATTATGTTAACAAACTTTCAGGAAATTGAATTCCTAGAACTTCCTTACATATTCAGAAAATAGAAATTAATTAGAAATGTTTTTACTTTTTAAAATGTTTAACATATGGAAATAATTCATAGTTGACACAACTTTGTCCTTCTCAGTTTACCTTTGTTTTCTTAAAAGATGTATCCCTTTCTTTTCTGGCAAGAACATTGCCTTTCGTCTCCAGTCCTTCATCCACTCTCCATTCTCATCGTGTTTCCCACACAGATTCTTCCTTTAGTATTTCGATTTTTTATTCCATTGTAGGTCTCAGTTTTAGGGAAAAGAAAAAAAAAAACAACCTGTAGATAAGTAGATTTTACAAACTGATCACTTAAGGGGATTTTTGAATGAAAACATCTATTTAGTATTATGAAAATCATCCAGTCAGGAAAGAATGGAAAGAAAATTGATCACAAAAAACCCCCCAACAAACAAACAAACAAACCCCAAAAAACCCAACAACAACAAGAAAAACAAGCCAAACCCCTAACCATATCTTGGATGTGAACTAGATTGATACAAGATGGAGACAAGAAAATCCTTCCCTTTTCCTCACCACAATGCACTTTTCCTATCTTACTCTCCAAAGACAGCCTCACTAACCCTAGGAGGCAGCAATAACATGGGAAAGGTTCTGGTTCCTGAAATGTGTGAAACTGTCTCACCTGTTTGTAGATGCCATGAGGCAGAATATAATACCTTTAGAGAGCTTAATGGAGTATACAATCAAGATGCTTACAAACTTTCAGAGAGCAAAATGTCCCTAAAGAAGAAAAGTTGCATAAATTATTTTCGTGACTGAGTTCTGTGGAAACAATTGAAATTATTTTATTGCAAGTGATTGACTTTGTCCTGGGGCATTGTGAAGAATAGATCTTCATTTCTAGAGCACACGTAAAAAGCATTCTTGTGAACAACCAAGAAAGCAAAAGAAATAAATGAAAAGAGAAGGAGACAAAGGATTGGTAGATTATGATACTTGAGAAATGTAAGTGTTAAGTTTACATAACTGAATAACAAGGATCAAGTATCACAGAGTATTTTCAATGATAGTACATACAAATTAGGAAGGAAAAAAGATAGTTCTGATAAGAGCAGATGACAACTGTATGTCAAAAAAAGGAGAACAGCATAATCCAATCACTTTTCATTTAGTGTAACAAAATCAGAAGTTCACGTTTAATTCATCATTCCTTTTTTTTTAAGAATACAATGAAAATACACGGATATGACTGCATAATTTTCATTATTTTGCATGAGAAAGAATAATATTAATATTTTACTTGCATTGGGGAAGAAATATCTCAGCATTTAAATATTAACACAAACATATGAAAAATAAACAACAGAACTGACAAAAAAATCATCAGTAATACTCTGTGTATGAGAAGATATGTCTGGAAGAAACAAGTTGTATTACTTCTCCTGATAATAACCACTGTGTTGTCTGAAATCAGACTTTCCTAATCTTATAGCATCGATTTTGAGACAACACTGCATATTTAGGGTAACTTCGATGTTTAGCTGATTAGCTGGCTGCTCCCTGAGTACATTCCAGCTTTATTTCAGTGATGCTTCTCGAGACTGTATTACTCAATACTCTTTGGAAAACTGGGGCTGTGAAATCACAAAGTTTCCAGGCGGCTCTCCAGATTTGCCTTTCCCAGCTGATATGATCTGAACTTTGGGAAAAGTCCAGTTTTATTTTAAAAGAAAGTTAAATTAGTTAGAATGCCATAGTCCAGCTTCAACATGGTACATCAGTGGAAGGTACGAAGATAATGGTGTGTCTTTACCCAGCAACAGAGTTAGTTTGCAAACATCAATGTATGAGGTCCTGCTGACACAAATATATTCACTCACTATAATAAAGGCCTCCTGTCTAAAAAAATTCTTTCAGGAATGTATACTAAGAAAAAATGGGGATATTAAGAAAATTGTAATTTTAATTCCGAGACAAAAGTGCCTGGCACATTTAGACAATGAGATTTTGGGAAATATGCTAAAATGTATGATGGTATGGCTTACCTTTTTTGTCAAAATATTGAAATAACTTGTGTTTTAAAGATAACCTTAAGTAATACATTACTTAAATAAATGAAAGTTCTAATAAGTATAAACTCTAAAAGAAAGATTATTGAATCCATTTACACAGATAATGCAATAGTTTTCCGATAAATAATTTTCCACATTTCAATTCTTTCTGCTAAGATGACAAATTCATAATATGGTCAATTAACAACAGATTTCAGTTGCACAAGATGTATCAATAAGTGTTGATTGTAACATATATATATATATTTTTTCCTATTACATGGCTCTGTTTTTGTTCCTGCTCTCCTTTTTGGAATATGGGTAAATTTCCAGAATTGTTTTTCTGTGCTGTTGTTTCATTAACTCTGTTTTATAATGATGTAATTTCTTTTCAGTCAATTTTAAAATGTAGAAATAATAGGACTGAAGATAAACCTGTTGACCATTAAGTATGTACTGTTAAGTACCATTTGTGAAATTAAAGATGTCATAAGTCAAACAGAAAAGAATAAATCAGTAAGTGCTAAGTGAGCAAACCTTTGGCATACTGCTATAGCCAAGACTTGAGTTTTATTGCTGAAAAAATATCTATTAATGCCTGTATCCAGTATCAAGGTTACAGTGAACAAGGTGAAGATGGTGGACTGTGCTGCTAAAGAAAGAGTATATAAATCCAACAAGGTGGTATAACTGTGATTGTATACTGCAGTATTTATACGTCAGATTGAGTAGCTTGTATAGTGCTGGTTATCATACCAAAGCAAGAAATACAGGAGCTATGCTTGAAAGTGACAGCTATTAAACATTTATAAGGGGATGAAGAAACTGATTCTGTTTTGATAGACAAAATGTCCTAATGGAGTTACTAAGATTATGAAGTGCAATGATGAAAAAGATTCCAGTAACTTTTGAATAACACTGACAATGCGTCTGTATATAAATAAATATACTTACGTGTGTGACCCTGAATGTGATGGTTTTACTATATCTGCCAACTCCAGACAGCCTCATGTCTGCTGCTTTACACTGTTTATGTTCAGCTTTAAAAACTTTGCTCAACTATAGATCCACATTGGCCCCAAATGAGAACTGATAAATTTAGTTTTCTTGTCTGTCAGAATATAAACCTTGCATTGGGATGTGTTTCGTTTGATGCTTTTTTTTTTCATCTATCAGTAAATTTCCTGCATCATGATACCTTATAAAGAGCCAGAAAAGAAATATATGGAATTAGTACATCCTTTAACCCTGTCCAAGTAGCATTTAGCAACATAACCATAGATTTATTTGTACAGTAAAAAACATGATAGTATTAAATTAATACAGAACATATTATTAACATACAATAGATGATAGCATATAATTGCATTTAATTAGATAATTGTTTCAAATTAACTTTAGAAATACATGTATGCACACACATACAAGTACTATGGAATTTTTTATTAACATTGAAATAAAACATATTCTTCATGGGAGGGAGAATCTGAGATAAAATATTATATTTCAAAGGGTTTATTTAGGCATGTGAGTAAAATCCTTTGTTTTCACGTTAAATCCATTTATGGATTGAAAATGGAGAGGTTCACAAAATTTTGTCTCTAAGTATCTGGTTTAGAAAGTTATTAGAGCACACAGTGAGCTAGTGCTCATCTAATGAGTAGCTGCATAGGTTTCAGTTTCAGAGTTCCTTTATTTTAAGCTCTATTTTCCTATTTTTAAGACTTTGGGATTTCTTATTTAATGTTGAGCATTTTAGAACTTTCTTAGAACAATATACGTAGTTACAGTGCTATATAACTAAATTTTAAAAAACATTCTTCTATTAAATAAGGGAACATTAAACGCCTATTTTAGAAAGTTTCATGTATTTTTAACTTTAAAATGAGAAATCCAGCAAATAAAATTGAAAAATGAGGTATAGCCTCTCTCCCATAACAGGAAAAGGGAACAGATCCTTGCACCTTACATTGTTTTTCACTGCTGTGACAGCAAAGGGCTTAGCCGATATCTTGAGTGGTAATATAACGCAGAAGGAATCCTTGAACAGACAGCTATTGAATCAATCGAAGCATCACCTCTCATCGCTAATGAGATTATTGTCCAGAATTAAATATTTTTTTCACCTTTTTAAAGGGAATTAACCCACTTCATTGCAGACACCTTGTTTTTCTTCTCTCGTGTCATGATCACAGGGTAGCTGGGTGAAGTCAAGGGCTGAGTCCTATCTGGGAATTTAGGACCAACAGAAATGACAGTTTTCCAGCCCTTAGAGCTTCTGCCCTTCTGAAAGAAGAAAGTGTTAATGAAACGAGTGTGTTCTTCCCTCATACCACATTCAACCCTCCTTTAGAGATAGAAGAGTTACAGAATCACAGAATGGTTGAGTTTGGAAGGGACCTCTGGAAGTCATCTTGTCCAACCCTTCTGTTCAAGCAAAGCCACCTAGAGCTGGATATGCAGGACTGTGTCTAAACAGCTGCTGGTATCTCCAAGATAGAGATTCCATGTGGAATCCCCCACATCCTATCTGGACAACCTGTGACAGTGTCCAATCACCCTCATGGTAAAAAGTGTTTTCTGATGTTCAGACAGAGCTTCCTGTCTTTCACTTTGTGCCCATTGCCTCTGATCCTGTCACTGGGCACCGCTGAAAAGCACCCACCTTCACCTTCTCTGCACCCTTCCTTCTGTATTTCTGTACAGTGATGAGATCCCCCTGAGCCTTCTCTTCTCTAGGTTAAACAGTCACAGCCATGTCAGCCTTTCCTCATACGTGAACTGCTTCAGACATTTCCTCATCTTTGTGGCTCTTTGTTGGACTCTCTCCAGTACGCCTGTGTCTCTCTCGAACTGGAGAGCCCAGGACTGGACACAGAACTACAGGTATGGCCTCACCAGCGCTGAGCAGAAAGGAAGGGTCACCCCCAACTTATTCGTTGGATTTCACCACTCTTGAACTTGCAGGAGGTGATCCTTGAGAATTAAGATATCTTCTTGAGTCTCTCTTCTTTCTAGGGCCTTATCCCATGATATTCTTTCAAGCAGAACTTTGAGCAAGCCAAAGCCTGCTCTCCTGAATTCCAGGGCAGTGAGCTTGCTTTTTACCCTCTCCCTGCCCTCAGAATCCTGGATTCCACCATCTCATGGTCACTGCAACCTAGGCTGCTTCCAAGTTTGAGATCCCTAACAAATCCTTCTTTGTTTGTCAGTGTGAGGTCCAGCAAGACACCTCTTCTCATTGGTTTCTCCATCACTTGGGTAATGATCAATGACCTCCAGGGACCTCCTGGACTGCTTATGCCCTCGTCTGCTGTCCTTCCATCATATAGTGGGGTAATTAAATTCACTTATGAGGATCATGTGAACATGAAGCTACTTCATCTGTATAGGGTCTCATTCATTTGTTCCTTCTGATCAGGTATCCTATAGAAGACACTCACTTCAGTGTTATACATACTTGGTCTGCTCTAGTACCTATGTG
This sequence comes from Buceros rhinoceros silvestris, assembly GCF_000710305.1. Classification (NCBI taxonomy): domain Eukaryota; kingdom Metazoa; phylum Chordata; class Aves; order Bucerotiformes; family Bucerotidae; genus Buceros; species Buceros rhinoceros. The sequence continues at coordinate 17,855 of NW_010427360.1, read as the reverse complement.
TTCTACTATATCACCTGAAACCTCATTTCCAGATGCAACTTGACCTACATCTCTCTTTGGGAACACTAACAGGAAATTAAATAGGGACAGTTGTGGGAATATTTTATTTTTGCATAAAATCAGTTTACTGAGTAAGGGAAGAAAAGGGTGGCCTAAAACCTGTTGAGCAGTATCAAAAGCAAAATATAGAACTATTATGGCATACTTTTCTTCTTGTCAAATGAGTGTTTTCAGATTATTTATGTGCTTGGATGGATTTATGTGGAAAACAAGAAATTATAAGACACGAGACCTGTAAAAAATTTTCAAAGGCAAAAGGATCATTGTTTTCAACTCTCAGCCACACTTAGTTACAAGTTCCTAAAATATATAAACTATAGGTGAATTCTTTAAGTCCTAATTATAGTGATCACCTGCACTCCTTACGTACTAATACCTATCTTTAAACTTTTTTTGGTTTTCATCTGTACTTTGGAGTAAATGGCAATTAACCCTTTATGATTCTATGAGAAGTCTGTACTGTCACCTTTTAATTAAAAGTCAATGAAAGGTATTAATTGGTATGTGGTGATAGGTACTTGAAATCACCCTGGCTACCCATCTGCTATATTGGAAGGTAGCAAAAGATAACTTCTTTTATTAAAAAATCCTGTCATAAATTTATTACCTTTTCTTTTTTTGCTTTTACATCCATGCAGCACCTCTTTCCTAGACCCGTACCTTTAGCCACGTACAGTCTGCTGTCATCAGAGTCACTGCTATAGAGTAAGGGGCTTTTCCCCTTTATTGCCTAACCTAGAAAGAGGTTTCGCTTTTGGAAAAGACTTTCCATAGAAATGAGACACCTCTCTAGAAGGTACGTCAAGACAGACTACTGTAATGTAAGATACTTTAAGTCTTATTATTGCAATATATTTCTCCTCAGCATCCCAAATGAGTGCTTTATTCCTGAATATTCCTCCTAGTTCTCTTTTATTCAGAGAACAACAGAACTGAACGAGTAAGTCAACTGAAGATCCTAAACTGTCAGACTTAGTCATTGATGTTAACCTTTATGAACCCTACAGACTTCTGTTTAAATGACAGCTCCTTAAGGAAACATAAGCCGAAGCTATGAACCCTTTTAGAAGGGACTATTTACTACATACATTGGAACAGGAGAATATTTCTTTCAGTGTTTGGCAATGTTTCATGTGATGCTATTAGATTAGATAATGTGGAAATAAACACATTCATCAATTTTATTATCAAATGTGTCAACTTGAGTTCTTAAAGATAGGATTTTAAATGCGTATATAAAAAATAAATTAATTACAGCAACTCCTTTTGGCTTTCAGTGGGTTGTGGGGGGTTTTGATTTTTTTTATTTTTGTTTTTATTTGGATTTATAAGCTATTCTATATTCAGAATTAGACTGGTGGGCCCATGTATAGATATCGTGTGTCTAGCTTTCAGACACTCAAGTTTGAAAGTCTTGCCCATTAGTACATTACAAATGAAGTGCATCCTCCATTCGTGTTTGTTTATAGACTTACGGGTTTTTGACTTGTGCATTTTTCTTGTCAAATATGATTGCAAGAACCATTTTTTAAATGAAAATACCGTATAGATGGCTATAAACCTGTTCAGACTTCACATTTACAATTTTAATCTATATTTAAATGTATCAAGCAATAATTAATCTTTGAAGTCAACAAAAGGAATTTAATTCATGTTGGTATCCACTTCTAAAGATGTGAATTACAGCTATTTGTCCATAGTTCATTTGAGGCTTTCTTTTTTCCCTCTCACTGTGAAACAGTAGTTCCTCCATACAGGAGCTTTACACATATGCCATTAAATTAGGTTTTAATGGGACTGTCAAAAGTAGTTCATACATGAACATGAGTTAGAAACATAAAACTCTGAAACTATACCTTAAGTTCAAAACCTTTTCCATGGAGAATCTATGGTAATCTATAACTGGTGTTCTTCCTTCTACACAAATGAACTAACTCCCAGTTACACGTCCCCATCAGCTTTTACAGGCTTTTCATTTAACAACATCTTAATTTGAGTCCTTGGTTATTTTCATCCTAGGCCCTCTTTTAAATATAGAAGGAGATATGACATCCCTCATTCCTTGGTTACGGAAACAATGATCTAGCACTTTATTTTTTTTTTCTGTGAATACCCGCAGATACTTCCTGAGGTGATCTAAATGTCATTATTTTCATCCTTTTCCCACAGAGAACATTTTCAGGCTGTCCCGTGCTCTTTTATACTTTCTTTCTATATAGGTCTCTAAGAGGAGCGTCTAGATAAGATGAGAAAGCAACCTGAATCTTTGCAGTGTGTTTGAACACAAGAAATCATTTTTGCTATATACATGTTATAAGTAAGGACATATTTACAGCCCTCTACTTTTATGCAACCCTTCATCAGTATAAAGTATATGTCTTAGTATATGGCTTAGATGCTTCTTTTAGGGCACTTTTCTATGGTAATAAGAAGTTATTATAGAAAGCATGAAAAATAATGGCATTACAATAACACCGTGTATTTTGATAAACCATTTACGTGTCATTTGTTAAACTTGGAAACATGCTGTACAGCCTAGTTTTGATGCCATTTCTATCAAGACAACACTGCTATATTTCAAGAGGAGTTACTTAAGGTTCATAATAGAGAAGAAAATTGATAAACAATAATTATATTGTCTAGTACAAGAATAAGAATAACAAAGAAAGAAATTGGTAACAATTATGTAATCTCTTGTTTGATATGATAACTTTGCAAATTTAGCAAATTCATATAATAGGATTAAGACACAGTGTTTAAGTGGCTTAAGAAGTAAAATGTATGAGTAAAAATAATAGTTATTGATTTTAAATTTAATAAATGAATTATTGCACATTTGCGAAACACAACAGCTGAAATTTTGCAGTACAATATGCAAAGAAAGCTAGATAATGAATTTAAGACTCAATTTTATAAATTTCTGATACCCTACAGTGACACATATCTTAAGATTATTTACAATAATCAAAACATAGAATCAAAGAATACCTTGAAGAGACCTCAAAGATCATGTGGTCCAAACTTTCTTGGCAAAAGCACGGTATAGACAAAATGGCCCATCACCCAGTCCAGACAAGTATTTGAAGAGTCCAGTGTTGGGAAAACCACCAGTTCCCTGGGGAGGCTATTCCAATGGTTGATTGTCCTTGTTGTGAAAAATTGGAATCTCCCCAGGTGTAACTTCCACTCGTTACCCCTCGTCTCTTCCATGGGGCTCCCCGTAAAAAAGCGAGCCTCCATCTTCTTTGTACCCACCCTTTACATAGTGACAAGGTCTCCCCTAAGCCTTCTTTTCTTAAGGCTGAACAAACCTAGTTCTCTAAGCCTTTATTCATATGACGGCTTCCCAGTCCTTTGATCATCGTTGCGTTATTTCTCTGGACCCTTTCCAGCCTGTCCACACCTTTTTTGTAGACCAGGGACCAAACCCGAACACATATTCAAGGTGTGGCCTGATAAGTGCTGAGTGGAGTGGGATAATGACTTCTTTATTTCTGCTGGTGATGCCCGTGTTGATGCAAACCAGCCTCCTGTTGGCTTTCTTTGCTGCAGCAGCACACTCTTCACTCATATTGAGATTGTTGTCCATCAGGACCCCCAGGTCCCTTTCCACAGAGCTGCTGTGCAGCTGCTGCACTCCTGGATTACGTTTTCCCTTGTGCAAGACCTCACTCCTTGTTGATCTTCATAAGGTTCTTGTTAGGTCACTCTTCCAGCCTATTCCTACCCTTTCTGTAGGGTGGCTCTCCCTTCCAACGTGTCCACTTCCCCACTCGGTTTGGTATCACCTGCAAGCTTCTTCAGAGTACAGTTGATCCCCCCATCCAGATGCCTGTTGAAGATATTAAACAGTGTTGGTCCCAGTATTGATTCCCAGGGCACCCTACTTGTGACAGGGACTCAGCTAAACCGCGCTGTAAAAGTTCTGATTTTGTTTAGTTCAAAAGGAAGCCCTAAAAATGGAATAGATGTAGTCTGCAGTCCTGAGAGATGCTCCTGAAAGAATATTGCAAGCTGGTCGAATAATGCTGAAACACTATGATGATGTCTTTTTTTTTTTTGTGGTAGATGTTTTAGGAAAAAAATCCTGAGAGCAAGAACTACTTGCTGTTACCTTCTGTTCTCTGAACACACTGTCTCATATACAATGTGGTTCTCTGGGGGTGACTTTCTCTTATTTGTGGCAGACTAAAATGGTCCTGCAACTTTGTATTCACTGTTCTTTATGAGGGAAAAAAAATCGGTTGTTGAGTCTTCCAACCACACCCACCCATTCTCTCTTAATTTTCTATTGTCCATGGGAACTAGATTTAAAGTAATGATGGAAGATAGTAGGTGTAGGAGGTAGAGTCAACACATCTTCAGCAACTGCTATTTTTCGAGTATAGTCAGAGGACAAAACCAAAAAAGTTTTAAGTAACCCATTTTTATATTTAACAACATTTCTTCCAGAGAGCTTCACTTTTTACAACCAGGCTGAAAACCCCCTGAGGAGACAGGTTGAATGAAGTGTATATTTAGTTGAACACAGACTAAAGCACTTGCTTTCCCAGTATTTCCCATTGGTACTGCAAGGACAGAGGAGGAGAAATTCATGAGGCTGTGCACTAAACTTCACGCAGAAATCCAAGAGATTGCAAAGAATACCATGGAGGTTAGAGACTTGAAAAATGTGAGAAAGTCAGCATCAACCAGGTGTGTAGATTTTGTCTGTTTTGGATCAAACCACATCTAGGTATTATTTATGAAATCAGATACTCTGCTTGGCATAACAGAATGGTACAGATGATAGTTATTTGTCATTTTAGCTGCTAGACATACCTAGGCTCATGTACTTAAGATAGTTCTGATAGTTATAATAAGGACAGTGAAAGAAGTTTATCTTTTTCTTTTCAATAATACATTGTATGTTTCTACTTAAGTCTGAAGACTACTTTAAATTTATCAACAATGTTAAAAAGAGAGACATCTGTAATGCCTGTAGTGCAAAGCTTTCCTAACCAATACAAAGGTTATGGTGATACTAAGAGGTATAAGACAGCAAGAGCTGATGTGACAAGCTGATCTCTCCATGAGTTTCTGATAGCACAAAATCTTAGTGTGGGGGTCACCAGGTTCCTGGGTGGAGGAGTACAAGTTTTGAAAGGACCTTCTGAAATTGTTTGGGAAGGAATTAATACAGAAGAAATAAGCATTGTGCAGTATGTCATAATGACATGGCTAAAAAGTCATATAGTATAATCTGAAGCATACACAGGGAGTCTTTCAGGACAAAGAGGAAATGAAGGAGAGATACAACCAGCAAAATTCCCTGAAGCAAAGTTTTTAACATGACGATATATATCCCAGCACATATATTTTATCCCTATTATGAAAATCCACAGGTCATAAAAAAATTAGTCCTTCGCAAGGCAAAAAACACATTTATTTCATAAATTTGAAGATAAAAGACATTCCTAGAGTTAAATTTGTTATAGAGACACCTATGGGTTCCAGTTTGTCAGTGATGCAAAGACATAACACAGCTAATAGCAGCAACTCTGTTCCAGGATTTATAAGCTTCAATAGGCTGTTTATAAATAAAATGGATTTTTACTAGCCTGAACAGTAATAACTGTTATCAACACTATCATTTCCAATCTTCATTCGCAGAAAATTCATTCAAAAATATGTAGGAGTCCTGCCTATTGACAGTAAAGAATAAAGATATTGTCAGAGGAAACGTGCAGAATATGGCTTCTCTGAAGCTAAACCATCAAGCTACAAAAGGAATTATACTATAGAGGTCTGTGACTATTTCTATTTCTTCCTTCAAACTCTTTATCAAAATGTTCAATTTCTTTAGCCCTGAAGATACTTGCTCCTCCATTTCTCTCATAGCAGAAATATGAAGAAATCCCAGGCAAGCTTTAAATTCTGATTTTTAAAAATATTCTCTAAAATCTTATGTTGTAGCAAATCTATACTTGATGCATGCTCCCGTGAAGTAAATTTGCTTCCCTTTTATTTAGCTCTTTTGTTTTCTACCTCTTTGTTTTCTTATGTCTTGAAAATATATTGAGACTAGTTAACCTGCACTTACAGATTTAATTGCAAATAGTGGAGGGTCTGCTCTTGTGTTTTAGGGCATTTTTTCTATAGGAAATTTTCACTGAAATTGTTTTATATTATGCCAAGAAAGATTCTAAGAATAATTTTCTCTGATTATTTAAAAAAAATTTGCATGGCTTCTATACCACTTTTGCCAGTCCATTACAAGTCCTGTATTTAGAACTCTTATCAAGATCTAATAGAAGCCGAAAATTAAAAACAGTATGAATTCCTTGACATTCTCTGACTCTCTTGCTCACTTCTTCTCTTTATCCCCCTATCAATATTTAAGAAGCACATAAAAGGAGCAAGACAATAATTAAATAGAAAGAGTTTCAAATGCAAGTTTATGCATCTTCTAACTGTATCTATGTTTCAGAAATTTCTATAAAATTAGAATTTTAACCAACATTGTCGGGAACATAGTTAAGCTTCAAACTTGCTTAAAATTGGATTATTTTGTTTTGGCTTCCTCATTTCACTCTGCTTTAATCCATTCTTATTTTAAATTTAAATATTTATGTTAAATTCATATTGGTTATATGCTTTAATGTTTTTTTTTCTTTTTCCCTTGACCTCTAAACACCTAGAACTGAATACAAGAAGTTCAAATAGCTTTCGAATATCTGTATTTTTATCCTTATTATTGCTAACACTTTATATTGGAAATATACCCACAAGGCCAACTTTTTAATAAGAGACTTTGATTTGGCATACACAAACAATTGCAAGATGAATCAATTGTAGGTACATTTGATACCATTAAATACTTAGTGCTGAGTTACCCTTGGCTAATTACCTATAAATTAGGCACTTAGGTGAAACCTCTTTATGAGAAAATTCCTCTGAAATTGTGCCTTGTTATGTCTGGATTATCTTTTGATACATATAAAATCAAACATGAGCAGAAAACCAGACTAGAAACAAGAAAGTCAAGGCAGATAGTTTTAGAGCTGCCAGTACTATTGCAAAACAAAGCACTCAGGAAACATCTACAAAAGCATTTTTAACACCTTTCATACTAATATGTTTAGAATGTGACAGATGTGAAATCTCTTTGACTCAAAGAGTATTTCAGTGACTTTGAAAGTCCTTGAGGGCTGTAAGAACAGCCATGAGCCTGACATGATTTAATTTTTCTATGCATCTTCTCAACAAGTAAGTTGCAGACAGTTTACAGGAGTGCCTGGCAATGCAATGACTCTCCCATATATCCTCTAGAGAGCCATTTAAAAACATTTAAGACATTTTCTGTTTGTTCAAGAAAATCATATTCTCATGACTCACCAGTGTGCTGTGTATAATTCTGGCTAACAGGCTTTCCAGAAACCTTTTACATAAAATTCACCTGAGGTACCCAAAATGTTGGTGGAGTATTAATTGGAAAGGACATCATAAGATGAATACTGTTGTTACCTCCTTTTTATTTCTAAGATTTAAGCAGGAGGTTTAGCTGATCAGCTTGCTCCTCTAGAGAACAGTTGTGGTACTTTGACTCTAACAGTTTGGGAAAGTGTCACAGCACCAGCTGGTGAATGGGTAAATACCAAATGTGAGGGAGAGTCCTAGAGGTCAATATGATATACAGCAATTCTCTGCGAGCAATTAGCACAAAAAGTATGGCTATATAAACAATAAAGTCTGACACTACCTAAACTGTTGGATGCTGCAATAAGTCTTGAAAATATTTCTGTAGGCGTATAAGCTGACCATCCCTGAAGAAAGGTTTGTTGCAAGGCAGTGAGGTATAAGCTGAATGAGTCTGAAAGTGAGATGTTACAGAACACTACATTCTGAGAACGGTAGTCACAGGTAGTCTTAGCTTCACTAAGCTCACCAAATAGAGGCTTCAAGACAGTGAACATTAAAACCACATGTAGATAAAATTAGTGGTAGTTGGAGAATTTCTAGTCGGGTCACAGATCCTCTGGTGTTCCATCAAAAAGGAAGAGAAAATTGTTTTAAATACTATTCAATGTATGATATGAAGGGTGCTTCTGTTTCTTTTCACACACTGTTTTATATCACAAGCAATACTTTTAAAGCTAATGAAGTTAAACACAACAAAAAGAAAACAAGAAGTGTTAAATGAGAATCCAGCCCAAACTACTGAGGTTTTACAGAACCTTTCCTGAGTGATGGTGCTTAGAAAATACAAACAAATATAACTGTGACAAAATCAGTGTCAGGAAAGCAAGAGTTTATGGAGTACATGGTACAGAAATGTCATGGCAT
>NW_010427360.1:0-9379 GCF_000710305.1 Buceros rhinoceros silvestris | reverse complement strand
CATTCCTGCCTGTTGATGTACACTGCAAGTAAAACTGTAGTGGGAGTTTTCAGCGCTGCCGTTTTCTTGGCATTTAATGTAAAGCTGAATCTCAGAGACAAAAAAATACTTAGCAAGATGGTCTGTTCTTCTGAATTAAGCTGATCCCATTCCTAGTAATCCAGATGGATCAAGGTACATACTGTTCCTGGAATTACAGATGGGGATTTTGGTGAGATTTTTTCACTGGAAAAATATAGTTTGAACATTAGATGACTTGATATTAGCTAATCTGAAACGTAATTAGCATTTACTTGCAATTAGGTGCATATATCAGCAGTAATGGCTACAAGTTTGATTACTTTTCATGAAGAGTAGTGATTGCATGTGGCTAGCTACTGTTATTTTCTTAATGTGATGCACGAGGGATGTCCATAAAGGAATGCTATCCATAAGCCTTCTTCTTCCTGCCCTGTATGGAGGCACAAACCAAAACTACAGTCAAACTAGACAAAGGAAGACTCGATTGCACTGACAAAGGAAGAGCAATTTAAGATATTTCAATATGTTAAAATTGATTCATAATCAACTACAAATTTTTTCACACAGTATTTACTCGTGAGGTTTTTTTACTCAAAATGTGTTTGTAAAACAAAGGGATTGTAAAAGTTCTTTTTTTTTTTTCCACAGATAAGCTTGATGGGGGTCAATAACAAAAACCAAAACAAAACAGCCTCCCCCCCCGAATATATTTATCCTCCTTTTTTAATAAATACTTCAAGTTTTATTCTTATTTATTCAAAAGTCAAGCCAAATACTATTTAACTTGAAGCATGTGAATGCTCCCTTTGATGTGAGTGCATGAACTTAATCACATGCTCTGTTGGATTAGATCATGAATATATATTGACTTCACTGGGTTTCCAGAAAAGAAAAGAAGTTGCAGTCAAAGGCAAATAGTATAGTTTCATACCTGTGCATGAGTTCTTTACATCAATGCAGACAAACTTGAGTGGAAAGTATATTAACCTGTCACATTGCAGTGATGAAAAAAAAAAGGGACACAGGGTTAATGACATGTTCAAGAACATATACATCTCTTCTGTAGTCTTGCCAAATTCAACATCATGGGTTCATTAAGAAATGATTAAATAAAGTTAAACAAATATTTATATATGAAGTCACTTAACGTCAGTGACTTTTCTGTTGTAGATCCAGTGCTATATATTAAAATAAGTTTCGTATTCCTTTAGATTTGTCCTTGGACTTTAATATCAATTATCAATGAACCTATTCCATCAGTTAACAGTAATACCTACCTTTAAGTAAGATTAAGGTCAGAAGGTATTTAGAAGTGTATCATTTTCCCATTTCTCATTATTAAAAACACATGCATTTTTCTAACCCATTGTCAAGGGTTAGAGCTGGGCCAGCCACTAGATGAACGACAGATGTTCTCTATTACCCCCTTGACCCCTTCTCCCACCCTTTCCCAAAGAGGGGAAAGAGAAAAGGAGCAAAGGAGAGAGACATACGGATTGGAAAAGAAAACTAAAACCACTTTAATGAAAATAATAATAACAATAAAATGAAATAAATACAAATATATACAATACCAATACCGAACCCAATGCCCCTGATGGCAAACCCATCACTGGCACCACTGGTGCTCTTGGCAGGCACTGGGGAAGGTCCAGGCTGGACTTGTTGTCAGGTGGGAACCAGATGCAGGAGATGGATTTTAGAACTGGATTCAGGAATGCATGGTCTGGTATCAAAGGCAGAACAGAGAGAATTGTCCTCAGACACCAGCCATTGAAAAGAAGGGAGAAAGAGTGAGACCCTCATGATCCCTCAGCTTTATACCAAATATGATGTCTATGGGATGGAACACCTTGTTGGTCACTTTAGGGTCACCTGTCCTGTCAGCTCCTCCCCTCAGGTGTAATCTATATCTTAGTGCACCCTCACCATGGTACACAGGATTTCGTAGTGACCTTGGTCTCCATAGGATCAAGTACAAGCAAGACACTTTCTGCATCACAGTCCTTTGTAGTAATTATAAACATCAGGTGTTTTCACCTCTAGAAGTCATCATGAGGGAACTGACAGACAGAAGGTCTGGCATTAAAGGTCACAGTGATATGGTGGCTCTGCTTCACAAATATATATACATAAAAGGAATATTTGTATATTTCTCTGTTCATAAGTAAGATCTCACTGATAAGCGGGATATTGTTACAGAGAGCGGGAAGCTTTACTGTGACATGCGCTGCATACTTTTGTAGAAGGATACAGAAAAGATAAAGAATGTCCTTGCTATGTTTAAAAAAAGAGTAGTTATCAAGAAATAACCAATTTCTAAATCGCACTATGTTGTCATTAAATGCTTGCTTTAGACTAGAAAAAAATTACAGTATCTCGTAACAACTTGTATCCATTGGCAAATGGTCATTCTTTGCAGCTTGGCCTTCTGACAGACTTATAAAATGCACTGTTGAGGTTAGAGAAGTAAAAATTCAAACACTAGATCCATCACCAGCCTTAAGAATACATATTCGAAGGAAAAAGAAGAAAAGTCATAATCCCAACAATTATGAGTTTCTTAAGTAATATGCACAGTACCGATAATTATACTTATTTGAAAAAAAAACACAGTAGATACATACAGAGTCTAGCTTTTCCCAACGAGTAGAAATAACTGAATAGAAAGCAATAGCTTCCATAGTTTTTGGTAAGCCATCCTGTAGAATTTGTCATGAACTGTTCGTTTACAAAGCTTAAACGTCTATAGAAAGACTAAAACTCATCATAATTTCTGTAACTTCTAAATAGATTTCCTGTAAAAGTGTAGTATATCGTTGTTACGTTGTGCCTGATTTGTCTGTAAACATGTGCTCCAGAGTAGAGACATTGTGATACTGTAGTCTAGGTGTAGAAATCATGAGAGGTAAAAAGCACATAATCATTAGAAACTGAATCAGCTTTTACAACTCTATACTTTGTCATCATACGATTAAAAATTAGCACCTGAACTGTTATATGGACAGACTTTCCATAGTGCCTAACTTCAGCAGGCCCCCAATCATGAAATTATATGAAAGGTTTCTAAAACGGAAAATTCCATAAACACAACTAGAAAGTTTGTAGCAGAGCACATGAAGTTTGCTTTGGTGTATTACCTCTCAGACTCTCACTAATGTTTAGCATGGTCCATTATTTAAAAGCAGTTTTTATATTTGAATTCATATTGGAATTTCACTTCATATGGCTGACTCATGCAGCACTGTGTTCAAAAATACTGTAGAATATTTCAGTTAAAGATTATATTACATGTCCATTCTTTCATATGCTTCTCTGAGTTCTTCTTTAAAAGTCTTACTTCCCCAGTGACCAGGTTTTTGAAGATGGCTTCAGTTTCAAATGACATAATTTTGCACATGGAAGTAACTACATCTGCTTTTTCCACCTTCAAGAACCTAGCACTTGTTTTCTGAAAGTCATATGATAAAACAGACAAGTAAATTCAAACGCAAAACACATGTTATAACTGAAGGGAGGTCATATTCAGAGAAAATAGCAATATTAAGCTGGAAGCTACTGAGACTCCGAACTGAGGAATCATTTATTTGCAGAAAAAATTCACCGAATACTTTAGAGGCAGATTTAGTCCACTTTCCTCTGTCTGGGGAGGAAAGACAAGAGTTGAATTTTGTTATAATTAGGACAAATGATTTTCTAAATGTAATTCAATTCTTATAGATTTTTTCATTAACTTTAGCTCATACCTCCAGATTAAATATCATACCAGACATTTCAGTCTTTTTTCAGTCTTGAAAAGCTTGACCAGTATCTTTTAGAAGTTTTCAAAGCTAATTAAACTATTTTGAATTACAACAGTTGAGTCTCATGCTTTTTTCATTTAGTTAATTATTATTGTTGAGATTATTATTGTTTTTATTTAGAAGAATAGAGAATTGATATGTTAGCAATAACTTGAGCTAAAAGGAATCTCAGACCCTTGGGATTGTGGCGAGAATGCACTTAAGACAGAGAGCAGTTAAAATCAGAAACGTAAATTTATTACAAAGCAATCTGCTTAGTGCTCCTCCCATGCAGAGATCGGAATGTCAGTGGAAGAAATTTAGTACACGGCCAATTACATAAACCACGAAAACTACCCCCAAGGGAAGATTATCCAAAAAAGCACACTGGCCACGTGAAAGTGGAGAAATGTCCCACTTAGCAATATCAAGAAAATAGCTTACCAGTTCCGAGGTAAGGCGTCACTCAATTTCAAGGAATACATCCAAAAAAGCGTCCCAGATTGGAGAAAAAATCCTTGAAAAGTAACCAGGAGGGGCATCCCACGTGCCGGGGAGAGATTTCCCTGGGTGCTAGGAAATAGCACCGTGTGCTCTGGCTAGCAGAGAAAAAAACAGCTCAAAACGGCTCTGTGCGCATGCCCCGTTTATATAACCTTGTACCTGGGACGAGACGCATGGGCAGTATCTCTGGTGCAAGCCAGGACTTGTTCAAGCTTCTTTTCTCTTGTTCGCCTCACCGGTGCCAATCGCCCCTCTGCAGAAATGGGGAGGGGGGAGGAATGACTGTCCTTTGTCTAAAGTGGTCAGTGAGAGAGGAAAGAAGCGTGTGGGGGTGTCTTTGTTCCGCCACACACTGTGATTCTACTTGGGGCTGATTATGGATTTCAATATTTTTATACACGTGGTCTGTGGTATCTGGTCCCATGACTCAGAAGGAAAATTAATGTTATAAACATTGCAGTCTTTCATCTATTCTCTGTATTTAATTTATCCTGAAGAATCTGTTCTCATTATTCCATTACTGATCGTATCACTCACTTCTGTTCAATAGCAAACCATTTTTTACCACCAGGTAAAACACTTTTTATATAATTGTACAAACACTGCAATTGTCATATTTATTTCATAAGATTTAAAATGTCTGTCATGCTGTGCTATATCCTTATTTCCATGATTTCTTTTTCTGGGTCTTGATATTTCTTGATCCATCCCCCTATCAACCTCTTCTAAAGGAGTGACACAAGCACTATGAAATTGCCTGTGGATATGTTTATATTGAGGTTCCCCTACATACTTCTGGAACACCTTAGTAACATTTATGACAGTATTAGAAAACCATTGTCCAAACTGGTAATCCACAAATACGCCTAACAACTTTTTAAATTAATAAGTTAGTAGTCAGACAGAAATTTCCTCTGTCTACCCAGCATCAACACTTAAAATGTTGGCTTCAAATCCAAAGCTAGTGTTTCTCAGAATGGGACAATATGTTGAGCCATACCCCTGCCACCGCAGGCAGGAGTCTGTGTGGCTCTTTCCCCAGGTATCTGCCTAAGGTCTGTCATTTCTTTTGTTTTTTCATTCAGACCCTCTAGTCTCCTTTTTTGCATTGTATTACTTTCTCACATCAGTCTTCCTAACATAGGTTTGCTTCTTTTAGTGGAGAAACACAAAAAGCCCATGAGATATTGTGACTTTGAGACTGATTTTGTAATAATAATATTGCGTTTCATAGAATAATAGTCTTATAAACACAGTCACTTGAGGATCAAGAATAGTCCACACTGGTACAAAATAAAACCACTCTGCTCCTCTTCTCACTGTAACATACAGTCTGGGTAGCAGAAGGCAGGCTGCCACATATAATGCAGATGTTGATTGACAGCATATTTTTAAGCTGATCATCTCAAACACTAGAGGAAAATGATGCATTTTTTCTTCTTCTCTTTTTTTTTTTCCCCTTACAGTCCTCTCCCACAGGGTTTTTTGGAGGTAGTATTGCAGGCTTTCAGTAAAATCAACCAACAGGAATTTCTGTTCAGACTGTGTCTGCTTATAAGCTTCTCTGAATACTCAAGTAGTTAGCATGGTTTGGATGGAAAATTAGAATAGAGAGCAAAGGGACACCAGCTGCTGAGAAAAGTGCAAGAAACTGGAACTGGCACTTAATTATCTTTTGAGACCTCTATTACTCTGTCAAATCTGGCTAAAATCAATAGATTCAAAAGCTACAGGAGCAGGGAAGAGACATGCACATGCACATACAAATGCACACAAGGACCTTGCTCCCATAGCGAACATTGCTATAAAGTCAATTTAGCTTAAGTGGGCAAGGGATTTTCCATTCCACTCAAAGAGACAACACATGCAGTGATGAGTGGCCACATCTGTGTGAAGCAGTAAGGATGTTCACTAGGGTTGCATTGAGACATACCTTATTTGTAGTCTGGACACTGCACAGCTGCTTTGCGGTGCTTCCAGAAGCACACACAGTCACGAAGAGGTTAAGGAAACAAAGTCAAAGGTTATTCCTTCCAAATGTACCCCTGTTTATTGGGCTGCTCCAGAGGAAACATGGCTCCAAAAGGCACATCTATTTCCTCAATACTCTGTAGGCTGGAACAAAAGGACAATACCTATCTCTACTTGAGTCAAAGATAAATGCTGTCTGATTGTTCTCTGTTGTGCCTCAAAGAATGACGTCTCAGCAGATTATGTTTTTGCCTTGGACAGACCTTAAAACCTCAATAAGCTCAACCCCAAGATATCAGTGAACTGGATGAAATTGGGGGGAAAAGAAAACAGAAATAAGTTAGAAGGAGTGAACAGTTTAAATTTAATGTATAAGGCAGAATAGTTACAGGGGCAGTAGTGGGAGAAAAAAAGGTGGAAATAGTCTTTGTTTAACAGTTCACTAAATCCCTGATCAAGAACTGGACCTATATGTTCAGACTTCTTGAAATCATGTCTAACAGCTCAAAATCTGTCAAATCACCATTCCTCTACTGAAACCCCTTTTTATCACATCTACAATCATAGAATAGAATAATCACAGAATGGTTTGTGTTGGAAAGTACCTTAAAGATCATCTAGTTCCAACCCTCCTGCCATGGGCAGGGGCACCATCAGTTTTCAGCCTTTGATCAGGTTGCTCTAAGCCCCATCCAATCTGGCCCTGAATATCTGCAAAGTAGGGCAATCTCTGAGAAACCTGTTCCAGTGTCTCACCATCCTCAGAATAAAGAAATTTCTTCCTAATATCCAGTCTAAATCTACCCTCTTCCAGTTTAAAACCATTACTCCTCTTCCTATTACTACACTTTCTGGTAAAATGGCTCTTCCCATCTTGCCTGTAGGTCCCCTTTAGGTACTGGATGGCTGCTATAATGTCTCCCTATAGCCTTCTCTTCTCTAGGGAAAACAACCCCCACTCTCTCATCCTTTCTTCATAGGGAAGATAAATCTACCCTCTTCCAGTTTAAAACCATTACTCCTCTTCCTATTACTACACTTTCTGGTAAAATGGCTCTTCCCATCTTGCCTGTAGGTCCCCTTTAGGTACTGGATGGCTGCTATAATGTCTCCCTATAGCCTTCTCTTCTCTAGGGAAAACAACCCCCACTCTCTCATCCTTTCTTCATAGGGAAGATGCTCCAGTCCTCTGATCATCTTCATGGCCCTACTCTGGACCTGCTCCAGCAGGTCCATGTCCTTGTGCTGAGATCTCCAGAGCTGGACACAGGTGGGGTCTTACCAGAGGAGAATAGAGGGACAACATGCGAGCTGCACTTCTTTTGATTCAGTGCAGAACACGGTTCGCTTTCTGGTCAGCGAGCGCCCATTGCTGGCTTGTGTTCAGTTTTGCTGGCTCATATTGACCAACACCCACAAGTCTTTCTCCAGAGAGCTGCTCTCAATCCATTCACCTCCCAGTCTTTATTAATATTGGTGATTGCCCTCACTCATGTGCAGGACCTTGCATTTGGCCTTGTTGAACTTCATGAGGTTCACATGGGCCCACCTCTCAAACATGTCGAGGTCACTCTGGATGGCGCATATATATATGTATATATATGTGTATCTGTCAATCTATTTATCTAGATATCTCTCTATATCTGTATTTATCTATCTATCTATAGAGATAGAAATATATCTAGATATTTAGATAGAGAGATATATAATCTCTATCTATAAGTCTCTACATATCTGCATTTTTTTTCCCACTGGAGAGCAGGTATCAATAGTAAATGCCATTCCTCACAAATATGAAGCCTTTGATAGATAAAATAAATAGACATGAATTTGAAAATCTTACAAAACCCCTTTTCAAAATGCTGTAAAGTTCAAACACTAAAACAACAAAAAAGAAATAAACTCCACCAAACTAGTAAATAAAGTCACCTCGAGTTCCATCTTACCTATATTATTTTAATTTTACAAAAAGATTTATTCTTACCTATAACCACCCAAAAATCCCAAGGCTTGGTGGGCTGACTTTATCGCTGGAAATGAAGAGTTCAAGACTCTTTTCAGATGTTTTGTATCTTTTTCCAAGCTAATTCAAAACCCACCACTTTCCAGCTCGTTCATTGGACATATTTTTGACCAGGGAAACCATAATATTTTTCCATCTGCAGTCTAAAGAAAAAAAAGGTTTATATATATATAAAGAATTGCAAAAGTCAAACTGTTTTGATAATGATGATGATAATGATGGTGTCACTCTTTCATGCTTATCTCATTGTCCATTTTTGTGCACACTGGAATGGGGTTTCTCAAGCATATTATCAGGCAGTTGAAAGAGTACCTAAGGCCTCCTATTCAAAACAAGAATATACTATGGGTGATGAGCTTCTAAATGTCCTTTTTAACAGTTCATCCAGTTAGCAAACAAGTGACCACTTCAAACTATTTATTTTGGATCACTTCCATGACTCCTGACTGCATTTTTTCTTTAAGAAAGGCTCTTTTGTGAGCTGACTCAAGGATGGATGGGTCAATTTGTCTAACCACTCATCCATGGGAAAAAAACTGAGATGAGAAATAAAGTATGTAATACAGTAAAGGAAGCAGAATCTTTGATCTGAGAAAGACACTAAACGTATTTCACAGGAATCTTCAATAACGATTGATGAATGTTGATTTTATTTTTATTTTTCCAAGAGTTTTCTGCAGTTTAAAATTAAAGGATCTTTTTTGTCTGAATTATGTCTACTCTGCTTTGCTTTCACCATGACAGATGCTATAAGCTAGGTGTAGAAGTGGAGATAAACAAACCTGTAAGTGAGAAATTATTGAAGAGGGAACGTGGAACTGTTTCAGTGCAGAGGCAATTGAGTACTTCTATAGCAAAAGCAGAACAGAAACAGGGTTATATCTAAACCTTGTCCTAATACAGTTCTCCAGGGACACAAAGATATACAAGTCATGGGTCCAGTATAAATTTCCTGGTGATTTCACCAAAGCCAAGTGATCTGTAGTTGTAAGGAACATATTTTACAATTATTTTATATATAGATATAAATTAATGTTAATAATGGATTTAGAGTGTCCTTCTCTTAGATGATAGATGC
>NW_010427359.1:355-9505 GCF_000710305.1 Buceros rhinoceros silvestris | reverse complement strand
GTAGAGTTTAGCTGCAGGCCAGGGCCTGCCTTGCTATCACAGGGTTTTGGTGAGGTGAGATAACAGAGAGCTCAAGTGAGAAATTGTCTTTGGAAGTCTTTGCTTACAGATTTTGGATACAGAGGTACAACGAGAAGGGGGAGAATGAACATTAGGGTAGATTTGGAAATAGATCACATAATATAATCATACTTTCTCATATAGTTATACTCTCCTGAAAGTAGTTTCATATGGTACTGGAAAGAACTTACTTTGTAATGGACAAAATGTGGGTGTTGAGATCTCAGTACAGCAGGCTATGTCACAGCCTAACCACTTTTTTTTTCCCTTTGTATAGGTGGAAAATGTTCGGTTACTTGATCGTTTATCTTCAAGAAAAGCTGCGCTGGGAACCTTGTATTTAACAGCTACCCATGTCATATTTGTGGAAAATGGTTCTGAAACTCGTAAAGAAACCTGGGTATGAATTTTTGGTTTTTTCAGTTAGCTGTAAGGGCATGGCACTTTGATGGTAATTTGAAAATAACTTGCAAAACAGTTTATACACAGTAAATTAGTTCATAAGGATTCTTTTATAACTTCAGAGTGTATGAAATTCAGCCTGGTAATTTTTAAAATTTTCAATGGATTGCAACACAGTAAGAGGAGTAGAAGGACCTTCACTGTACGAATACCAGATGTGATTGACCGAGGAACAGCTGCTGTAAACTACATCATTGCTCCTATCATCCAGGAAGAACTGAGGAGAAATGCTTTGAATGTGATTTACTATTTTGGCTTAGTCAACTCTTGCCTCTCTCCCTGAATTCTTGTGCTGGATCACTGATTTTTTTTTTGTTTTAAATTTTTTTTTTTTCACAATGCAGTATTTTCAGTTATCTATTTCAATGTATTGATCAAAATAGATGCAGATACAGCTCCAGTGTCTTACCATTTGAGAGTCTTTTATTTAGCTTATCATGTATCTTTTGCTCATTTTTGTACTATTATTACTTCCATCCTCATTTGGTCCCACTATTCCCCTCCTGATTTTTATTGTAATGTTTCATCTCGTCTGATGCAGTTTTTAAAATTGTATCATCAGGATTACCATTCTGCCAATGAGAATACAAACATTTTATCCTTAACTAACTGATTCTGGGTCATCTTTTGACTGTGCAGATAGATAAGAAGAGCTCTTTTTCTGGCAACTGCTAGCTTATACTAAAGCAAGTAAACAAAAAAACTTTGGATAGCATGACCAGGCTAATGTTTGAGCAGCTGAAACACTCCAGAAGTGCTTCTTTTTCTGTAGGTGATTTATTAGCTGCTGCTTGAGGCTGAAGCTGGAGTTAGGAACAAAACTACAAGAGGAGGAGTGTGTGGAATGTTCTGAAACAGTAGTAGAAGCTACTCTGCCTGCCCTAGCACATCATTAGAAATAATTTTATTTCTTCTTAAAGATTTTAAACACTCGGCATAACTGTTTTCAATCCCTTCACAGGTTCTTCACAGCCAGATTTCCTCCATTGAGAAGCAGGCAACCACTGCCACTGGTTGCCCGTTGCTGATCCGCTGCAAGAACTTCCAGGTCATCCAGCTGGTCATCCCTCAGGAACGAGACTGCCATGACGTGTACATATCTCTGATACGCCTGGCACGACCAGGTATGGGAAAGAAACTGGCACAAAAGTCAGTCCTCATCCTGAAAAGGGAGAATATAATATAGCCATGCGTCTTTGTCCTTTGCAGGTTCAGGAAAAAGGCCTCATTAGAGATGTGTGATGAAAGAAAAGGTCTCCAAGTAGTCAAGCATATAAAAATAATCTGTTATGGAGCAATGAAGGAAGGACATTACAAGTAATTCATTCCATAAAGTATGACATGAGCTTTTGTTTAAAATAATACTCCAGGGTACCGAGGGCCTTAAAATACATTATAATGCTATTTTATGTGTAAATGTTGTTTACTGGATGCCTTGGGTAAGTGTCAATTTAGGAAAATACTGGCAAGTCTCTAAATCCAGAGAACTTTCACATTCCTACTGTGATAAAAAACTTATGATATATTCCATGTCAGGATTTTAAAAAGCAAAATATAAATTATTTTAAACCTTTAGAAGACATAATCAAAATACAAGTAAAGACTTTCACTGGAAAAAGGTGGGAGCCTTATTAATATTGTGTTTGGTTTTGTGCTCATTATTTTTGTAGCTATAAATTCTTTACTATAGTGTTTGAAGGCTCTGCTTATTAGGTATATATTATTAGAAAAGAAAGCATAGTATTAAATTTACTTATCTTGTTAAAATTATATTGCGGACCAAGTGTATCAGTGGAGAACTATGAAATTAGAGAGGACTCAGCTTGTTATTTACTTCAGTTCTAAAGTTAAAAACTTGATGGTCAGAAAGTTTTAAGGAACTTAGACCAACAGGATGAAACATCCCATTGTGACATAATGATATGTCAAGTATCAATGATAACATTAATTTCAAGCTATATGCTGAATAGTTATTCATATCAGTGACAGCTGCCATTTAATGGCAATGGTGTCTGACTGCCATTGGTTGCCAGGATTAGGACTCTCATTAGCATAAATACAGATATACTCCTTAAAAAACCTTTAAAACTCCAGCACCAGCAAAGTTTCATTGTCCTTGACCAAGGGTGACAGGTGGCATAGCTTCTTAAACAATTTCGTGGTCGTCATAAAATGGTTGATGTAACATATGAGATTTTTATGCTATTACAACATTTGTATCTCTAATGCCTTTGCTAATAATTCAAAGTCAGAATTTTGCAGTCCACTAAACTATGATTTCGTTAAATCTATTTGAAACTCCCCTACTGAGGGACAAAAACTTCTGACTTGGTTCATTTTCGGAAGGTTGTGCTGCATAGTCCATTGTTCAGATCTTTTGTCTTTGCTACAGGACAGATGTTACGGTAATAAAGGGACTCCTAAGCTACTTTTGGCCAGCAAATTCTTTTGTAGAACAAGTGCTTATTCTGGCACTGACTTTAGTTTCCTTTGGGTGAAATCATATTATCACTGACATTTTGTCTTTGTGCTGGGGGAGGCTTTTACAATGCAGCAGAGAAGAGCTCTAGCAGAATTAGCACTGTTAATATGGCATATATATTGTAACATAAACAAATAATAAAAAAGCACAGTACTTTCCAGGGGTACTTGAACATAGTTATAAACCAGGATATGTGCTTTTGTATAGCAAAGCCTACTATTTTAAAAGAAAGTACTTAAAGGACAGTACCAAATTCTGGTTTTGAAGCGTGATTTCTGGATCTGAAGTGATTTACTGTTTTTGTTTGTTTGCTTGGGTTTTTTTTCAGTGAAATACGAAGAGCTGTATTGTTTCTCATTCAATCCAAAATTAGATAAAGAAGAACGAGAACGAGGCTGGAAGCTTGTGAACCTCAATGAAGAATATATTCGGATGGGTATTCCGAACAACTATTGGCAGATCAGTGATGTAAACAGAGACTATGGAGTGAGTTGTGATCTTTCTGTTACAAAGGCTGTCTGTAAAGTAAACTAGCAGTCTGATGGTGGACTACTGTAGTGCTAGGATGTGGGATTGCTTTATGCTCAGTGCTGTATACACATGTAGTAAAGTGCAGTTCTTCCACTCTTTCACATAAAAAGACACATAGAAAATGGGAGAAGGGATGTGTCTTCATGTAACACGTGGAAATTAAGCGCAGAAAACACGTCCACGGTGTTTTAAGCTTTAGTGCTTAGCTGCCTGGGGAGAAGTTTAAATCATACCTAATGTTATGTGTTTGAATGATCATTTTCCTGATGTGTAAGGTTATATAAAATTACCATACAGGCATTTTAAGAAAAAAATTACTTGGAATAGTGAATTTGACAGTATTTTTTTCCTCACTGACTATCCTCACAATCCTTTGGAAGCCTCTGTGATTGACTGTTAGTGTTTTTCACAGTCATCTAACAGGTCACGTGTCTTGTCCTGCCTAGTTTAGTCTTGTACAATTGAAGTCCCTAGAATGTTAATCAATTGTGAGAAATAACAACCAAAGTATTTTTGAAGGAAGTTTGTCCATGCACTCCATTGGCTCTGTTGCTGGAGAATATCCATGTTAAGGAAGGCTTGTGAAGCTCTCAAGAGAAACTGAATGTGCTGTCAGGGTTTGTTTTCTTTTTGTTAGAACAAGAGGAAAAAATGTTAGACCTCTTTTAAGATAAAGTGTAGGAAAAATGACATCATGAATGAAACCCATTTCACCACAGCAGCAACTGTAACCACAAGCCCTTCCTTTTCTTTCTTCTTCATTACATATCTCTGACTCTCTCAGAACCTGATTTCTTCCTGTGCATCCTAATTCCTTTAGCCATCTCAAAAAGTCCCAGGGAGATACTGGATATCCTTCTGACCCCAGCCACAATGCCAAAGGCAGCATCAGGAAAAAAAAGTTAGACCAAGACCCCATTTGTGATCTTATTTGTCTCCAGAGGAACTTCTGGGGTTTTTTTGCAGGCTCATTTTGTTCTTTTCAGAAGTGGTAGGCATTGTTAGGGCTGCCTGCCTTTTGGTATCCTCATTTCATATGGATTAATTTCTTTTCTCCAAATCTGTATTTTTGTAATTTGTTTTATTATCAGATTTGCTGGAAAATTTGGCTCTGTAGTCTCCTCCCATTATTACAGAAACACAGAATGGAAGGGTGGGAAGGGCCTTCTGGAGAACGCCTGGTCCAACCCCCCTGCTAAAGCAGGTTCACCTAGAGAAAGTTGCACAGGATCGTGTCCAGGTGGTTTTTGAGTATCTCCAGAGATGGAAACTCCACAACCTCTTTGGGCAGTCTGTTCCAGTGCTCCATCACCCTCAAAGTAAAGAAGTTTTCCCTCATGTTTGGATGGAACTTCCTGTGTTCCAGTTTGTACCTGTTGCCCCTTGTTCTGTCACTGGGCGTCACTGAAAAGAGTCTGACCCATCCTCTTGACACCCACCCTTTATGTATTTATAAGCATTGATAAGACCCCCACTCAGCCTTCTCTTCTCCAGGCTGAACAGACTCAGGTCTCTCAGTCTTTCTTTGTAAGAGAGATGCTTCAGTCATCTCATCATCTTTGTAGCCCTCTGCTCGTTTCTCTCCGGTAGTTCCTTGTTTCTCTTGAACTGGGGAGCCCAGAACTGGACACAGCACTCCAGATGCAGCCTCATCAGGGCAGAGTAAAGGGGGAGCAGAACCTTCCTCAACCTGCTGGCCACACTTCTCTTAATGCACCCCAGAATACCGTTGACCTTCCTGGCCACAAGGGCACATTGCCAATTCACGGTTAACAGAGGGGTGTTGAGACCTTAATCCACTCCCATCTTTAATTCCAAATTCTGCTAGAGAGGAAACAATAGTTGTAAATACAACCTTGCTGTATATAATGATGAATTTTTTCTGGTATGAATGTATGTTATACCTGTTTGTTCTCAACAAGGCATGAATTAACATTTGGAAATACAGTCCTTCAACCTTTCTGCTTCAGTTTTGTCATCTGCAAGTCAGAATTAATACTTTCCATTTTCAGAAGGCTATCTTGAGAAATGTCAGTGATGTGTATACAATAATGATGGAATATTCCCTGAGATTAGAGTTCATTGGTATTTTGTTTCTGCTGTGGAGATGGCTAATGTTAATAGTATTTTGTAGACCAAATAAGCAGAGTTTCTTTTCACAGGTCTGTGACTCCTATCCTACAGAAGTGTACGTACCAAAGTCTGCGACTGCACACATCATAGTGGGGAGCTCAAAATTTCGGAGCCGAAGGCGTTTTCCAGCTCTTTCCTACTACTACAAGAATAATAATGTAAGTGCAAATTTGTAACTTTGAAGTGTTCACTTTTTTTGGCCTGCCTTTCATAAGGTTTCACAAAAAGAAATCAGTGATTATTTTATTAAAAAAAAATATGATCAGTGTAGTCTGGTTAGTGTGGTTTGTACATATGGGCACAACTGAAATTATGGTTAGTTCATTAACAGGCTTTTAATTCAGTCATTAAAACCCAGCTTCATCATCTAGCTAACCCCAAAAAATATGATCACGTATCACAAGGAAGTGGAGCAGTACAAGAGGTCCTGAAACATGGGTGGCAGAAGAGTGAAGGCCAGTAGCAGGCAGCTTAGCAGGTGATTGGGAGGAGAAGTTGGGATCTGGTAGCCACAGCATGGAGAACAAGTCAAGGAGCAGAAATACTATACTTGCTTACTATACTTACTATTAGAGAATCAGGAGTCATCGTCATCATCATCATCATCAAGGCCTGGCTTCATGAACGCAGATCTGGGAAGGGCTTTTCCCACGCTCACTGCAAGCAATGAGTGCAACCTTCGGGCCAGCACGGTGGATTTTTTAGGTGAGGCGCCAGCATGCGCGGAACTGGCTCCACCCTTTACACCTGAGGTTCATCTGCCAGGGCCTAGCGAGCTTGGACGGTGACAGCGAAGTCCTCAGGTCGTAGGTTTGGTTAGAGTATCCTTCTCTGAGATGATGGATGCCTTACAGGGCTAAACGAGCTCCAACTGCCCAGGTTTGGAGTCAGAGTTGTCCTTCTCCGAGGATGGTTGCCCGAAGGCTAGTGAGCCCATCCTGCCTGTGGACACACTTTGTCTGACCCTTCAGTTGAGACCTGTCTGGCTTGGGAGACCCCACCGGAGGCACATGCCACCACCAGCACAGCTCTCAACCTCACAAGGGCACGCAAGCTCCTTCCCCACGGCAAGGGGGTGCCCATGAAAGAGTCGCTGCTCTACCTCCGGACATCACAGACCCGGGGTCACGGGGCAGCCGGGGCCTGCCAAGAACGGGAGTCCTGGAGGGCAGAGAATCAGGAGTAGCCTTTCAAGAAAAGATCTGTGAACAGGCCCAAAAAGGATGGATTAAAGAGCTGCCAAATTTTGGCTGAGCAGCGTGTCATGGCTTTGTTGAAGATATTCTCTTTTCTCGTAAGAGCAAGGAGTGCCACCTTCTCTCCATGACAGATATTCTCAGGGCTGAGTGAGGAGCTGTCTCACTTGTCTGTAACCATTTGGAAAAAATCCTTTACCTGGCAGTACTCTGTTTAAAAAAAACTGCTCCCCCCTCCCAGCTAGGTCCCCCTTATATGTACTGGGCATGATGTCAGCATGGTATCAAGTATCCCACTGGCTACTTTGGTCTGTCTATTCCCACTGGAAGCTGGGGCAGCATTTTTCTTGGAAGAATCCCCTTTTGCGATTGTTTTCCCTTGCAACTCATGTACTGAGTCCCCTGGGGTCGAAGTGGGTTTTCCATCCCACTTCCTCATGTTCTCTCCATGGCCACGCAGGTAAAACCACGGGGTACCCCGAGGTGTGTACCTTCCATATTATCTCTCTTGAGCAGGGGAGTGTCTATTCCTAACTGAGATATGGACCCATATCTCAGGTGGGGAGTGGGACATATCCTCTTTGAATTGCCGGAACTCCCAGGACAGTTCCTCCACAGCCAAGACGCAGGTCCTTAGGGAGGAAGAGAGACTTCCTTCATATTGCAAGAGTTGGCCAGCCACTTTCATCCATTGTGTGTCCCTGGCCTTTACCCCAGGTCACTATTGCCAGTGAGCTGGCATATGACACAGAAACTTCTGCCACACGGACAGTGTGCATTGGGCTTCATCTGGGTCTGTAGGCAGCTGCTCATCATTCAAATTGTTATAAATCAGCTCCAGCTCAGCCAGTTCCTTCAGGTACTGGATATCTTTCTCCATGGTGGTCCACTTGCCACATCTCCCTTGAACCTTTCCTTCACACCTGACAGAAGTCACCTCCAGAGGCTGAAGGCTTGTGTCTGTTTTCCAGTCACCGTGTCAATGCCCCGTTCCTAGACAGGGATCACAGCTGATTGGCTTCTCTACCCTCTAATTCCAAACTACTGGCTCCGTTATCCCAGCACTGGAGCAGTCAGATAACAATGTGCTTGCCTGGATGATGGCTGAAATCCTTACACATGTCATGCAGCGCGCTCAGGGATAAGGACTGGGTGATCACCTCTGTCTCTTCTTCCTTTTCTCGTGATGACCCTGATTCATCGTCATCCCTTACTATGCAGATTTTTTGGTGTATTTCTCTTCCTGTATAGGGGCAACTCTTACTGGCATGGGATGGTTCTCTGGTTCAGCTGAAGTGCCTGCCACTGGGGTCTAAGTAGCCACAGTGCTTGTTACAAGGGTTGGAATACCCCCAGTGCTGCTGGCCTATTTTTAGACCCAAAGACCTTTTTTCTCCCTTGATGACACTGAATAGTGTTGAACAGGGCTTGGTAGGCATGGGTCAGGCCCCAGCATGATGTGATGATTTGTGTTTCTCTGAAGTTGTCCGATTGACAACTTTTCCAAATAATTTATTAGTTTGTCAGGATCTTGTGCTTATTTAGCAGTAAGATTCCAAAACACTGGACATGAACACTGCCCTCGACACTTGCCCATATTCTCCCCCACACCCTGCCACGCATAAGTCTCCAGTCTCGGGGCAGATCTCTGGGTGCTATTCTTGAAAAAACTTTGTGAAGCCCTAAACAAAACCTGGGACATGTTTAGGAGATGCAACAATAGGATCACACTGGCTTGGGCATCCCAAGGATATTAAAAATTCTCAAAAGCTGAGAAATTCTCCTGTCTTGCCTATAGGTTGGGTGAGGTTACTAATAAATGACAATGCCACATACAAATACCAAATCATCCTCGTAAACAGTGCTATAATCATATCTTAGGTTGACAATATCCAATATAACACATGATTGTCCTGATCCCTCTTTCACGGGCACCCCCTTGCCGTGGGGAAGGAGCTTGCGTGCCCTTGTGAGGTTGAGAGCTGTGCTGGTGGTGGCATGTGCCTCCGGTGGGGTCTCCCAGGCCAGACAGGTCTCATCTGAAGGGTCAGACGAAGTGTGTCCAGGGGCAGGATGGGCTCACTGGCCTTCGGGCAGCCATCCTAGGAGAAGGACAACTCTGACTCCAAACCTGGGCAGCTGGAGCTCGTTTAGCCTTGTAAGGCATCCATCATCTAAGAGAAGGACACTCTAACCAAACCTACGACCTGAGGACTTCACTGTCACCGTCCAAGCTCGCTAGGCCCTGGCAGATGAACCTCAGGTGTAAAGGGTGGAGCCAGTTCC
>NW_010427359.1:0-279 GCF_000710305.1 Buceros rhinoceros silvestris | reverse complement strand
CAGGCCCGAAGGGTGCACTCATCGCTTGCAGTGAGCGTGGGAAAAACCCTTCCCAAATCTTCGTTCATTAAGCCAAGCCATGATGATGATGATGATGTCCTGATCCATCTCCTGGAAATGATAAACACCACCACAGGGAATATATAGTGTACGTAGAGATTTACATACCACTGCCATGTGAAATAAATGAACCAGCATGGTCACCATGGACTAGTTAACTAATATACAAAGTAGGTGTAGCAAAATTGTTTTAGCACACTTGGGTCAGATCTGTTGTTA
>NW_010427358.1:53103-54536 GCF_000710305.1 Buceros rhinoceros silvestris | reverse complement strand
CATCCCCAAATGCCAGGGAAGGTTCCAGATGCGCGGGTGCCAAGTGCGTGACGGGCTTCGACGGCCACAGGGGAGAGCGGTGCGAGGTGCCGTCAAGCTCCCCGGGGTTTTTAGCAGAGCTCTGGCAATCTGACTTCAACCGGTGGTGCCACGGGACGAGTCAGTGGTGTCTGTCAGGGCAGTGACGCTCACACCTTCACTCTGACCATATTAACAGAGTTCGGAGTACAAGCGCCTGGTCACTGCGGCTGTTGACATGGCGGCTGTTGTTCATGGTAGGAGAGAGCAGAAGGTGATCAGGCACTTGGAGGCAAGAAAACGCCTGGGAGACCAGGAGTAAGCCACAAAGGGAAAGGCCAGCCTAGTGTGAACAGGGCTAAGTGAATCTGGAAAGAAGAAAGATGAAAGCCCAGAGTAGAGGCCAAGGTCGCTGGGGAAGAGGTGCTACAGAGCCCAGGAGGTGGGAGGAGGAAGCTAGAGCACGTTGAGGAGGTGTTAGCTTCTTCCCATGGGGAGAGCAAGAAGTGGAAGTCTGCAGAGGCAGCTGTAGTGTGGCTGCAGCTACAGCCGCTGACTTGGGGGGAAAGAGCAGCTTGTCAAAAAGAGCCCCAAGATGTATTTACTAGTGACTTGCTGCTAATCCCTGAAATGGAGGAGAGAATGGCTTACACCCAAAGAGCCCCCTTAGGAAGGAGAAATGTAAAGAGGTATTGCACAGAGTTCCTGATGCGCAGTAGCGTTGTTTCTAACACAACTAGGGCCTGTTACTGTTTTCCTCATGTTTATTTTTAACTAAAGAAAATGAGTCTCTTCAGATTTACGTATTAGCCTTAAAGAGTCTGCAATGAGCTGAACAGGAATTTGGCATGGACAAACAGTACATCAGATAAATCACTGAGTAGACATGAAGACGATCTCCTCTCCCTCTAAGTGCATTTCTTGAGGGCTAATGGTTCCTAAACTCATGACCACCACTTGTCTCTACCATTGACTCATTTGGCTGAAAATTGTCCCGACCAAGACTTGAGCTACGTCAACATGAATGAGGGAGGCCCGAGTAACAGCCCAGGCCCCAGAACTCATGTTGGTGAATGAGACAAGGGTATCAACAGCGCTGGTGATCCAGCATCCTGGGGGAGTAGTTTTAGATAAAAAAGTACTTCTTTGCGATACACGATCTTGTCTTACGAGCAACCTAAGTGGCAGAATTGTAGCAACGTAGTTCTGCTACACCAGCTTTTATTACACCAGGTTTTATTACTCTGGATTATGACATGGATTGTTCTGAAATAAAAGTGATTCTGTTATAAAACAGAGTAACAATATCAGAATAAAGTCACTTTTATTCCCAAGCAGACTCCTTACAGAGGGTTACACTGCAGAATTGTAGTGGGCAAAGGACACAGCTGGAGGTCTCTATGTCTATTTCCCTG
>NW_010427358.1:31694-53011 GCF_000710305.1 Buceros rhinoceros silvestris | reverse complement strand
GTGTAGGCAGGTGCTCATCCTTTTCTATCAGATTGCTTCCTTCTGCCCTGCATCTCCCTTACTGGAGTGGGAAGCTGGAACTCAGTGGAAAGAAGTGACTGTGGGGCAGATACCTGCTTGAAAAAACAAACGTTCAGGGAAAATTTCTGTTGAGCAGTTGTGACCCGGTCCTTGCAGTTCCTGTCTCACTAAAGGAGAGAGGAAGTGAGGAGTATAAATCTATATGATCAAAGTAATACAGCTATTAGTAAATAACCTTCCTCCTCCTTCAAGTGCTGCCTGCATAAATATCCGTTTCTCTGTATACCTGTACCAGCTCTCAGAGGGCGTGAGTTTGAGGTGTATTAATTACATAGAGAATGATTTCCCGAAATGGGATTTAGATCAAGTTGCCAAAGAAAGAGCTGACAGTTTGTGAAGGTCAGTTCCTACATAGAAATTTTACACACAGGTACATGATGGAGACATTTCCCAGAAATTCTATGGAATGTACTGTTGACCTTGTATAATATAAAGTGCTCAAAACGTCAAGCTCTGTAGTGATAGAGTGTTATAGAGATGTATAAGCAAGCCTTGGAGAAGGTTGAATGTTCTTTAAAACCTCTGAATAGAAATTGCTGATTCTTGGGGTTTTGTGCAAGAAGACTCCTGATTCAGTCTTCCGTTCCTTTCCACACTTGAAAAGTACATGATGGCTTCTTTAACAAAGTTTTTTTTTCAAGCTGGTTGTTACAGGATTTTATTTATAAACCTTTTAAATAATGCAAAGTTAAGGTCAGTATTATTATATGCCAGTTCAGAGTGTTGATTTCAGGTGACTTCCAGCCTCTGACAAACAGAGATAAGGGAATACTTACCAAGTAAAAACATACACATAGGAAATACGGTTAATAAACACGTCATTTTTTTTAAAGCAACCTGGTTTCTGTCATAAGAAGCTCATTACTAGAAATGATTAAACATGGTAGTGCTGTAAGTGAGCTGAATGAATTCTGTAACTGGACTTGTTCAGAGTATGCAGGATGTAGGTGAGAATCTTTGGGTTACAATGCAGTTAGGTATTGCTGCTACAGTGTTTGAATTCACTGGGTTGTCTTCTAGTTTTGCCTAGCAAATAAGCAGACTGTGCTTATATACGCCATTACCTTTGTTATTTATACTTGTTATTTATACTGTGTTATATGTTTAACATTAGTGCTAATTCCTTGGTAGTTTGAACAGAAGAGGAAGTGTGCAGTTCTGCGTAGCAGCTACTGTCAGTTTGGGGAAATACAGTTTTCGTAAGAGTTTGCAGGCAAGAGCAGAAGCTGGGCAAAGTGATCTCGTGGCATCAGATCTGATGGAAGCAAATAGTAGCATCAAATTAACCCTGACCTCCCAACAGATGTTGTCTGATGGCACATCACATATTCCTGTGATGCACCGAAGAACTTCACCAGTGAGGCAGTTACCTCACTTTTACAGCTAAGCCCATGCAGTACGAGATGCGTCTTCTCAGCAGTGGTATTGGGGATAAATTCCATCCTTACACAGTGATGGCAAAACTACATGGCATGCCTTGAGGAGGAATGTTGCAGTTTTGGAGCAGGCTAGGAGACAAACCAACACTTAACTTGGTCTGTATCTGAAAAATTACAGTATTTAAGACATGAGTACAGGAAGGTCATCCTGCCAGTGAAGGGACACTTCACTAGGTGAAGCAGGTAGACTTCAGCTCTTGGAGAGTGGCTCTGCTTTTGGTTTTGCCAGCATTTGAATTGAAATTCTGAAACGCACTCTCATCTTGCTGTTTGTTTTGTTAAGAGAAAAAAGCTTTTTTTTGCCTTTTTTTTTTTTTCAGAAACACTTCTTTCAAGGGCAACACCCTTGAGGGTGGAATATCTCTGTCTCTCATGACCATTACAGTTTGCACTGAGTCCATCGTAGATTACACTTGATATTTTGAGCACTCTCCCTAAACTGTGGGATGTGTTGTGAAGCCAATGATTCTACTTTAATTCTTATTTTTAGGTAGTCCTGCGAGGAGAAGAGAGTTGGACTCAGTGATCTTTCTGAGTTCCTTCCAACTTGAGATACTCTATGATTCTATGATTCTGTGTTCTTTTGGAGTCACCCTATGTCACAGGCCAGCAAGAAACAATCATGATTTCTCCACTGTAGATGCTGAAAATCAGAGTTCCTTTTCCAGATTAAATGCTGAAAAAAGCCCTTAATTTTGATTTTTTTGTGTTTCATTTAGAAAGAAAAGTAGAAAAATCTGTCTAAAATAGTCAGACAGTTAATTTAAATTACTTTGAAACAAAACTGAGCTTGAGAGTCCAAGCTCTGAGGCTCCTGCTTCAGCTGTGACTCCTGAAACATAAAGGTCCCATCTTCCCATCTCTGATAGGAAAAGGAATCTGGAAATTTGGAATGAGGATTTGGGCAGGAGTCTGAAGGTTTGGCAGTGTGGGCTCCTGTGCTTCTGGCTTTTTTGGGTGAAAGCCTGACTGTCCTGAGAGTCCTATTAGAAGTGGAGAGTTTTTTCTGGCTCTCTGCTGCATTGCTGGGGCTGGGGTTCCTGTGGCTTCAAGGCAGGGAACTGGAATATCAGGAAACCCTGACTCTGGGATGGTCTTTATGCCAGGAGTTCCCCACAGCTGTGAACTCTGCAAGTCCATTTGCTGTAGCAGCCTCTCTGGTAACGAAGAAGTAAACCCACAGGAATGGTTTCATTAAAGCATCTCGTGATTAGTCAGAAGTTTACAAAACCATTATATTTGTGCTTATGTTTCTGTTTGTGATGTAACAGGATTTTTTTTCAGTTTGGTCAGAACATTTCTGGTTGGTTCTATCCACCATATACTGTAGCCCACCATCATTTCATGGGGTTGAGAATAACATGTTGCTTGTCTTTGCGTACCACAAATACGAGGTGTGAAAGCTGGTATAACATGAAGGAACAGGACTTGTTAGGATATTTTTTATGGGAAAATAGGTGCCCAGACAGTCACAGACAGGTTTTTAGGGGATGTCTTTTCCACAGAGTTCCCCATGGCTCTTAAAAATCCTCTAAACCAGCTGAAGTCACCTGGACCATGTGGGACTGTGATTGCATCCACTCTCTAAACATGACTTCAAAAAAACCTAAGTCCCATCTGGGTATAACAGCAGTATTGGGCTGATGTTAACTCCACTTGATTGGGCCATCAGGGAATATGAAGCACAGAGTATTTTAGCACATCACGTCAGCTGCTAACACAAACCTTCAGTTATGTGTGTTTGATTTTGCCACAGAGGTTAGGCTAACTCAAAGGCAGATAAAGCAAATCATTTTGTGAGGGAATGAAGACTCAAGAGGCCCTCTTGCCAATGGTCTGCTTGCTTTCACTACCTGCTGTAATTGACCTCAACAGTGGGTCTCTTATTTGTGCTACAGAGACAAAGATTGCTGCTGTGGGAAAATCTTTCTCTCTTACCAGGGACTGTGGTAATCTCACGGCCTACTGCAGTTTACCAGCCATGTGGATGCCATCCCTTGTTGCAGTGTTTGAAGTATCCTTAACTTGCTGTAAGGACAATTTGTGTAAGATGTTGTGGAGGAAACTCTGAAATGCTTGTAATAGTTATCAAAGGAGTAAAGGCCTTTCTGAATAAGCGATACTGTGCATGCCAGAACTAAATAATGGGCCTAAATATCTGTGCCTTGTATTCTTTGTTGCCTGCTAAGTGTAGGGATGGAAATTGTATCCAGGCAGTATTAAAAATAAGCAGTCATGAAGCTCTGCTCTGATGTTCAATGACTCTGCTCCCAGTTCAATGACTGGGATGTCAGGTAGGATCCCACTGATTTTCTCTGAGCTGATCCAATGCATGTGCATTTCACTCTGAAACATGAACCAGTGTGAGTCAATTCCTATTTGATACGAAAGCTTTGGGAAATTCTTCATCATAGCTTCCACTCAGTACGTGCTAAGGCACCATGCACAGCATGGCTGCATATAGAGCATGTATGCTCTATTAACTGTGCCATTCAAGGCTACTTTCCAAACAGTAAAAGAGCTTTTCTCCCACAGGTGGAAAATAACAATGGAGTCAGCAACCACTGTCATGTGTTTTCCTAGAACAACATGTGTCTAATTCATATGTGTAATGTGGCTTTCAGAAAGATGTACCTACATTCAGTAGCATAATTTATCTTTCAGAAAGTAAGGAGTTCATCTCAAATATACATGCTCCTCGACACATCCTTGTCGGAACTGCAAGTGCCCTGGCATGTGGAGGAAAGTACCAGTGTACCTAACAGTCATTCTCAGACACATGCTAGCAGCATGCTTGAAATCAGTCAGTTTGCCCTGTTTTAAATTACTTCAGAATGGTGCTGAAAGCTGCCTCACATTTCTGGCATCTCACGTGCTTCTGCAGGCACACGTGCACTTCCAGGCTGTCTTCTCTGTGCCAGTATAGAGCATACATGGTGGCATCTTTTTGAAGGGCCTGTTTAGCCTCCACTGACCTGCGGTTACAAATTGTACCCTTTGTCATTTTTTCTGTCTTGCTTCCCTGAAGAGGCATTGGGAGCATTGTGTTAGCAGCCTAAATCCTCACCGAATGAGGTCAGTCTGGGGAGGATTAAAGCTGTAGTCTGAGTCCCAGTCATGCAGAGAAAAAGTTGGAAGAAGCAGGTGATTTTGTAAACGGCTAATTCTTACAGAGGCTGTTCTTCAGGAACTCCTCATCGAAGTGACTGTCTGGCCTGCTTGCCCTCCCTTGCACTCCCATGATGCACAGCAAATCTCAAGCATGTGGGTCTTAGATTATTTACAATAGTCAACCTTTAACTAAAAAACGGTGTTCAACTGTAATTAAAATGGAATGTAGACACGAGGTTGGCTAGGAGTTTAGGATGTGGTCATAAAGCTACTTTATCCACATGGAGCACTGTTGAACCATCGGGTTTTGGGACTCCCTGGTTCTGCAGGCTGATATTATTTTGCCAGGAACGTGGTCTTCAAAGGCAGATTGGACCGTGTATGGTCTTCTAAACCTTGCCATGAAGAGTCCATTAACTTTGTTGAGAAATAAATCTAAGTAGGTGGTGGGTTCACACACAGGTGGCAATGTGTGAATCATTTCTTTCATTTGACTGTAAGATGTATGAACAAAGAAGATCCGTGGATAAAGATGTAAACTGATGTAGATGCCAGATGAACTTTGACTGAACTTAAGGCCGAACCATATCTTAAAAAATAAATAACCAGGATAAGGAGACACAATAGCAGATGCTGGAACCATCTGTTCCTGGACAGCTCTAATAGAAAACTTCTCGTCTATTGTGTGTTTTCCCTGTTAGGTACAGTATTCTCTGTATGAATGTGGTCTGCCTGTGGTGAGATAGAAACAGTAACGGCCCTCATCTGCAGGTGAGCTGTCCTCAATCCCAGAACTTTTATATGAAGCCTGGTTTCTAGAGCATTTGAAATTCTGTGTATAATCAAGTGATTGAGTTAAGCACTCCATCCTAACCTTAAGGCATGTATTACAATCACTATCAAATGAACTTTAAGGATGAGCTGTACTGCTTCACATAATTTCTTACAGATGTGAGGGAATCCCTGATTTCCCAAGGAATGGTCACTGCAGGCTAGATGTTGTTTGAATGAGGTAAACAGACTCCACTTAACCCTTACAGCAGAGGTTCGGTTCTGATGCTGGCAAAAACATGATTGAAAGTGGTCAATTCCAGCATTTTAACCTTTCCTACTCCGCTCATAATTTTTTAGAGTAAGGCTGAAATTATTATTTAAAACAGAAATCATATTGTTCCAGGGATGGTATGAAGTTAGAGACTACTTTCTTTCTATATCTGGGACAATGTTCATAGGTGTAGGTTGCCACTTGAGTATGATATCATGGTTAATGGATTAAGTGTTGACTTCCATAAAGGACGGTAATCAGGATCATTTTTTCAGATCCATCCACTGGAATAATGATATTTAATTATTTTTAATATGAAAATATGTTGTTTGCATGACGATGTGTATATCATGGACAAGTTGTTGAATTTCTCTAGCAAATCAGTCAAGTACGGATGGGAGTCAAATGATTTTCTGCTACCATTCAACATTTTTTGGAAACTTAAGGATCAGTTGGTTGTTCAGGATGGACTACTTTGTTTCAGCAGTCATTTTTTTTTTTCTAGTATAAACTCTGAGGTGCCAGCACTGTTCTGTCAGTGGAACTGCTTATGATAAACTTATCTGAATGTACATAATGGAGGTTGGCCCCGAGGACAATCGAACCTTGTGCCTCTGGCAGCTTGAAGGAGCAGAGGGACTGTATGGCTGTTCTCTCTGGACCTGTGTTTTTTTGTATAACCTCGCACTGAATGATCCGTTCTTCTGAGAGGCTTGTGTATCGCTCCACCAAGCATGGCTTTCCAAAGGGTTTGAACTGGAACATCAGGGGCTCTTGTATGTCTCTGGAGTAGGTAATCTGTACAGACAAAACTTTGGGGAACGCTTCTAAGTGACAGCTGTATGTTCCCTGAGAGCGCTGTTGTACCAAGAAATCAATGAACTAGTCTGGAAGTCTGCAGAATTAAATTGCTTTGACAGAGCTGAGTGCACAGATAATAATTCTGAAGTTTCCAGTGATTTGGGTAGGAGACAGAGTTTTGAAAAGTTTTAGAAGTTTATGAATGAAGGAAAATGAGGCTAGCACTGAAAAATAGGGAAAAAATGGGTAACAATTAATGATAAAATAGAGAAGAAAAAGTGAATGATAAATTCAAGGTTCTTTCAGATAGGCCTCATCCTCTCCTTTGTGGCTTGATCTAGAGCCCATTGAACAGTTCCGTGAAGTTTACCAGTTCTCTCTTGATCTTCCCCTTATTACATACCTCCTTCTAGCCTGGGCCTGAACTTCAGCATTACAACACCTTGATACTTTATGAGTGCGAAGATGTTAGCTAGCTACATGTACAATAACTGTTTACTTACATACTTACGTTTATTTTTATCATTTTGTTATTAATACTACATTAATATGCAGTATTTTAAAATATTTTTTATAATTTTTATTTTAATATTTTCAGTCTTACATTGATGGGACAATAAAATTGGTTCACATACCACTTAACATTTGAACAGTTGAGGAAGCTGTGGTTTCTGGTGAGCTCTGAAACAGAAAACATTGCAATGTATTCTGATACTTATTTGAGAAAACATTTATTTCTAAATCTTTCTTGGAGAAAGCTGTGCATTGCACCTTACCCGTACAATGCACATAATACTTACATGCTTGTTTGAGGAGTATTGAAAAGCCCTTCATAAGTGCTAATACTCTTTATAATAGGAAATTTTTCATGCATTCCCAAACTACCTAAGATCATCTCAGTAAATTATTAAACCAGGCTGTGCTGGAGCTTTCTGTAGAGTTTAAATGAGAATAACATTTCATTGGTCTGTTTGGCGTGTAAGATACAGTCATTGTATATGGCAATCCACAAACTAAAGAACTGCAGCACTGTAGCTTGTGTTATTAAATTATTGTTTGTGATAAACATGCATTTTTCATATGTATCAAGTGTTCTGAATAACTGCTTTCACATAAAGCAACAAAAATGGAGAGATCTTACGCTTTAGATATAGATTTAGTTCTTTATGAATCTGCATATTCATAAACATTGTGGAATATTTCTTATTGACCTGATGGATCAATATATGTCAGAATATGTCAAATATTCCTGTTCAAATGAATAGTAAAAATGCCTTCTCTTTCAGAGTTACTCTTTTACATTTTCAAAACATTTAAAATACCCGGGAGCTGCAATTTCTTGAATTTGCTTCTCTTTTGGAAACACAGCTTTGCAAAGAACCATATTGGTTGAATTTGTTTACGGGTCTTTAGAAAGGAGGCAATTGGAAATGATGATATCACTGTTTTACAGGTAGCCAGCGCCCTTGGCTGTGTGAATTTTGGCTGAGACGGCGAGGAGTGCTGCAACCCAAGTGCGATTCTACCGCCAACTCCATCGATGTTTCATACCGAGAATGGGTAATTAGTTTTCACTGAAAAACTTCAGTTGACACTATTCACTATTAACTGTACTATTCACTAAAAACACGTGTATTGCTATAGAACACTATTTGTAGGAGCTGTATTGAGCTTCTGCTACAATGTGCATCAAAATTAATTTTATTTTCACATGGTGGCATGGGTAAAACAGTGTCTGAATCATCTAGCCTTTGGAAATTTATTGACTGTGGTGATGATACTGGAATGAGACACATAATAAAATAGAAAGCTGAAGACAATTATTTTAAGAATCTTTATTAGTTAGTTTGATGTATCTCTAGTCTTTTTTTTTAAAGCCCCTTGGAAGTAATTTTCCATTAGTATTTTACATGTGTTTATAAACATATAAACACAAGCACAGTGGCAATCTGTATTTGATTTTATCTTCGAATTCATATTATAGTAGGCTACAGAGTAATACCAGAAAATTTTAAAGAAACTGGAAATATAGAGATTGTAGAAGGAACATTTATTAGAGTAGTGCTGTATATGGAGAAATTGCATGCTTCCTTCTATCATTAAATATTTGTAGGTAGCAAATGAGACTTGTTGAACTCTGGTGTGAACTCCGAGCTATAGATACTGTTCAGAATTGTGATTTCTTGATTTTGTCCTATGAATTCTAAGTGAGTAATGATTGTTATTAAAAAAAAGGGGGGGGGAATGTTAATAGGTTGATGGGAATTTTTGTGATCTTCTTTTGGCCACATTCAAGATCTACTTGTAAAGGAGAAGCAGAGGCTTATCAACTGTTTGAAACTGTCATGTCTCTGTTGATCTCAGTTATAATTTCATCATGGCTTGGCTTCGCAAACAAAGATTTGGGAAGGGCTTTATAATTTCTGCTACCTAAGAATCTGCCCCAAGGTCTTTCTGTAAAGACCCTTCTGTGTTATTTTCTTTGAAAGGCAAGAAACTATACCCATGAAACAACAACAAAATGCCTTGTGCTCTATCTTAGGCATTATTCTAGTGGCACTCCAGCAGCAAAAGAAAGAAAGGTGGCCTGCCAGCTAAAGCAGGATGCAGCTTCTACCCGCCATCTTAGATGGTCTTATGATATCCGCTTTGCTAACCAGCCTCTCACGTATTCCATTACTATTTTTTCCTCATTACTTTAAGTTCCAAACATAGAAATACTGTTTGTACTTGTAAGGCAAAGAGTGAATGAGAAAAACGTACTGCAATTTTCAGATTATTCTTGTAGCACTGGGACTTAAAAAACCCTCCAAAACCTAGTGCCATTTCACCTGCAAGCTTAAGAGCTTTGGTACACAAGCACAGTCCCTGAGAGATTGTTTCTGTGGTGGCACTTCTGAGACCGTTGCCTAAAAAAGCGCTCAATTAGGATTGCTAATTCCTAAGATTCTGACTGTTGCTAGCCTTAACTATAGGGAGAGTTACCAAATCCAAAGAACTCTGAAGTGCTATTTCTGCAGTTAGCTGTTCTGGACATTTCACATTCCATATGTCCTGCAGGAAAGGACTCCTTCTCCTTTCATTGTTGTTTTGTTGTTTCCCTCAGTTGCCCGCCCTCCCCAGAACCAAGTGTTATTCAGTGGAATTCACCTTGCAGAACGGGATGACTTTTTAAAGGCTCCCAGTCTGCTGCACAACCATGTGCTGCATATGTTGTTTTGGTTAGCAGTTCAAGTATCCTAGCAAGTCCTACTTAACAGTCTATCTGATAAGATTTGATTGTGCTTCACTGTGTTTAAATTTTTGGGGAACTGTTTAGATAATAAAAGTGCTCCAGTGCCCACATTTGTGTAAAACTCCAAAATTAGAAAACACAGCCTTCAGTGTCTCAAGGTCTCAGATGAGTGAAATACCAAAAGGATTTGAGTATTTTACTCAATATCCCAACATTAGAATGCACAATACATTGTGTAAGTAATGCCTGTTTATACTTCCTTTTCTGTATTTCATTTTGTTGGTTTGTTAAAAGGAGTGGTCAAAAAGCAGTTTCATAGCTCTTGCAGTAACGGAACCTGCAGAAGGAAAAGATCCTATGTAGGTCATGTAGATTTTATCTTGACAGTAGACGATTGTGCCCTGTATTTCTTGAGAGATTCTTCTGACTTTTCAAGCTTTAAACAGTACTATCAGGTTGTAGGTGGTGCTATTTCTCTTCGGCATTATGTTTCCATTAAATAATGTATATTGAAAACAATGTGTCCTCACAGTCTGACAGCATCTTATATCCATTTGGGAAAAAATCTGCATTAAATCTTTAGAGCTGATCCTGGATAACTAGTAAAATATTGTTGTAGTTATGCATTGTATGCATGTAGTATGCATTGTATGCATGTAGTATTTCTACTATCTGTCTGTTCATGCTTACGTAGTACAAATTATAGTATACAAACTTCCATTAGTTGCGTGGCCTGAGTCTTAATATCTCAAAGCTATTACTTAAAGGAAAAAAAGATTTGAGCTATGGACATAGCTGCTGCGACAAGCAAGGAGCAACAAAAGGAGGTTACAGGGACCTTGTTAAAGTTAACATGTTTTCTACCGTCAAAGTCCTGTAATTCTGGACACATCCCTTTACCTCACACTGAAGATACTCATGTGTGGTTCCAGTGATAGCATTGTTCTAGCTGTGGTTGTTTAGCATTTTTTACTTAAGTATAACTCTTCTTTTCCCTTCGGTCCTGGCATTATTTTCACTATGTCCAGTGTTTTTACTTAAGTTCATCATTTTGATAATTTTAACTGGACAATTCTATATCATATACTTACGGCATTTCATGTGGCACTTCAGTTCTGCCTTCATTTCCTGTTTATTTTTAGTTGCTAATTTTCAGACTTTTTCCATCCCCTTGGGTTTTTTAAAATCCTGTTTGGTACAAACCAGGGTGGTCCAACTGGCAGCCCAAGAAACAGTTCCATCTGGCCTGCTGCATTTGCCAAGGAGGAGCTAGGAAATGCCTGTAAGGGCATGCACTGCCCTCACAAGCAAATGTTACCTATTGCTCAGATACATAACCATGCTTAAAGCCCAACTGTTGTGCCATGTCCACCCAGAAAAAGAGACTGGCACTAGACATTCCTTTTTCCCAGAGCACAGCCAGGTGTCTGGAGGGGCTAGTTGTGCTTTTGAAACAGTCTTCAAAGAGGATGCTACAAGTGGAAGCTAGCTTTGTACCTAAAAAAGCGAGGCCACTGTTGCTTTTCCTGGTTAGATTGATAAATTAATAGACAAGAGTGACAGAAAAACTGTGCTTAAGCCCCAGGACAGTTGAAGCTAATTAGAATTTTAGTATCAACTACAACAAAGCTGGAGTTATTAATTCATGGCATCATGGTTTTGCATCTGACTTCATAAGTGCGCTCTGGCGAGTCACTGTATCTTTTTGTGTGTGTGCGAGATAAACAATATAATAATAACCAAGCACCATGCATTGAAAGCACCATAAGAACCAAGTACGTTTTGTCAAACTGACAATATAATTTCAAAGGATTTAATTTGGCTCCTTCACACTTTTTGTTGGAGAATATTCTGCCTTTAGATGCAGGTGGGTGCCTCATTTGAAATCAACATATCAGCCAACAGGCAATTCCTCGTAAGAATTTTATCCCCAAAGCTGAATTTATCCCATGTACTCCATTAGGTTGAACAATAATAGTCTTTCTGTAGCAAAAAGAGTCCAACTAAGCATGAGGTCTAACCAGTGCCTCATAAAACAATAATATCACATCTTTTGATGTGTATTCCATTTCCATTAAAAACATTTATAATATTTATCAGGAATGAGGCAGACTACAGCTTGGCAAAAGGTTGAAATAAGCAGTCAGGAGCAGTATACCCAAATGTACATTTACTGTTACCATATATCATTGTGTGATGACAGCAGAGCTCTGCTAGTTTTAGTATTCTTATGCAATATACTGTAGCCCATAGAGTTTATAGAGAGCATATAGTAGAAAAAGAAACACCATAATACAACATATTTGTTTTATGCTAATCCCTTTTAGCATCCTGCTTACCTTTTAAATTGTAGAGAAACACCAGATTAATGTTCATAACTTATAACTCTTTTCCTGTTTGGCATGTACAGCAGCACAACTGCTCTAGTCACTCTGTGCTCATTTATTTTAAAGTATTTCTTCTGTTTATTGTCCTAGGCCCCTTACTCTGATCCGTAGTGTTCCCCATTATACTGTGCATCTCCAATTTTGGTTAAAAACACCCCTTATTTCTGATACAGTTTATCTCCCCAGGGTTTTGGTTTTTTTTTTTTGTCTTGGTTAATCTCCTTTGTTTTCTGTCTCCTCTTTGTCTGTTCTTTCTTATTGTCTGCTCTTTATGCTATCTATAGCTATGGTGTTTTCCCAAATTTTCTTTCCTTTCCCTTCTTTTCCCTTTCCATGCTCAGCTCTCTTTTACACACCGATTTACCCCTGCCTTCCCTTGCTGTTCCTCCCCCCCTCCCCAACTTTCTCCCCACATCCTTCAGTCTGTCTTTTTCCTTTTCCTTCTGCTCTGTTCACTTTCCTGCACTGTCCTACATCCATCTTTGTTTTCCTTTCTTTTCCCTAATGTTGTCTGATATCTGGGAGATGACTGATGATGACAGAAAAGAGGAAGGGAAGATAACAGCTGAAGGAATTAACACAGAGAAAACTGTTGTTTGGGAATAAATAATTGAGTGGAAACATCAAATAGCTACAACAACAAAAAAACCTGACTATGGCTAATTATTCATTAATGAAACTGAATTTTACTTGAAAACTACAGTCAGCAATGTTGTAGAAGGACTATGTGACAACATACTTAAAAATAGATAAAGCTTAAGTTGAGGCAAAACATAGTTATAGTTATTAAATATAGCTACAAAACAGTTATAGGATGCATGTCTTTGGAAATGTTCATGGAGAAAGAAATAGCACTGGAGGATAAGGAGAGGCTAGTGAAAGAAGTGAATACAGAAATACAGTGAAGAAACTATGCAGTCATACATGAAGTATGAAAAGATGGCGAATCAGAGGCAAAAAAGACCTGCATCAAGTATTTGGAACAGGTTGAAAAAGTAGCACAGAACTGAGAACAAGTAGTGATTATTCTGTTACACAAGTTGGAAAAAACAGGAGCAGTGGAAATGGCAGTAGAACCAGCTTACTGAGGATACCAGACACACACTACTCATTACAGAAATTTCAAGCAGGACGCACCAGGCTGAGTGGTGCACTTATATGCGAGAGGGCGAGGATGACCTCCACAGGGACCTTGTCATACATGAGAGTTGGGCCCATATGAACTTCATCAAGTTAAACAAAACCAAGTGCAAGGTCCTGCCCCAGGACTGAGGCAGTCCCCAGTAGCAGTACAGGCTGGGAGGTGAACTGACTGAGAGCAGCCCTGCTGAGAAGGACCTGGGGACCCAAGTGGATGAAAAATGAGGTGTGAACTAGGAATGTGTGCTTGCAGCCCAGAAAGCAGATTGTATTCTGGGATGCATAAAGACAAGCATGACCAGTAGGTTGAGGGAGATGACTTTCTCCTTCTACTCCACTCTCGTGAGACCCCACCTGGAGTATCAAATAAAATAGATAGATAAAAATGTTTTCTTTATTAAAAACAAAGGAACATTTTATCTGGGGAAGGGTTGCATATTACAGGTTCATTGCAATAGTACCAATAACGACCGTGATTAATTTTTATAGCAATTTAGAGACAACAAAGGAAAACGAACAGGCAGTACTGTACTTTGCATGGTTATGGGCACTCAGTCTCCAGGCTGGTCAGTCGCAGTAGGTACAAATTGTTTCAGTATCTGAGTGAACCAATGCATGTATGTCCCATATTACTATAACGTATATACCTAAACAATTTTCATGACAAGTTAATCTGTTCAAGTCAATAGCCACTTGTCAGAAAAGAAAAAACCTTCCTTAGCTTCCAAGTGATTGGGGCAAGTAGGACAGAGAATGGTTACAACAGCCGCTGGATTTCCATGCTCTACTGTCCCTTTCCTTGCTGTGCATTAACTTTACTTTGAGGGTATATAGGGAATGAAAGTTACTTCAGCATGGCATTGTTATCTGTTTTTACAGATACAAATGAAGGCAGAGAAGATAAGCAAAATGTAGACTCATCCTTTACATTTGGCTTTCTTTTAGTATTGATTCTATTACATAGTCATAGTTGTAGGAAAGAAATGAAGGGGATTCTCTCCCCCAAGTGAATCAGATATTTTACTGAGCCAAGTCTGAGATTTTGTTCTTTGTAAGGAAGCAGAGGGAATGCCTATTTATGGTATTTTGCAGCTGCACTGAGGAAATATTCTCTTCAGATTATGTTGAGTGGCTCCATAGTATACAACGTTTGTGGTCCCTCTGTTGAGTCAAGAGCCATGTAAGCAACTTTTGTGCAGGCTTGACCGTAAGAATCTGATCCTCAGACATGAAGACAGTCCTTCATAAGTTTAATATTCTGTGAATTCAGGACTCATTGCAATAAGCAGAATTTAGTCCGGTCCAAGTAACATGGGTTACAATATCAGTTGTTGGTTGTGCTGTTGGTTTTGCTTCCTGCAAGGCAATAACATGTAATCACAGCTCTCCAGAAGAGACAGAATTATAATTCATACTGTATCTCCAAAGTTATTCAAGGTGCATGTAAAACATTGATTTTTTTCTGTTCTGGTGCAGCAGATTATAGTGGAGGGTAAGGAGTTAAGGCTTCCATCTGCTTCCCAACTAAACCTGCAGAAGAGCAACAGTATTTGAGGATACTATTCTCTTTACTACTTCTGAACTGACATGGGAGCTGGGGATGTTTTAGCACTTTTGGGTTCCTGTAGCCCTACATCCTAGTTCTTAGCATGGACCTGTTATTTACAGGAATATCAATAAATTCTGATCAATAAGTTCATTTTAATTAATTCAGAAGCCCTTATCTTCATAGCTCTCTTGAGCAGTAGGGTGTTTTGGCCCAGAGGGAGCAGTGTCTGACAGTCAGAGCAGGCTTGTCTATCCGTATATGGTACTGTGTTGCTCCAGTTAAATATACCTCAGTTGAGTTGACAACACAGCATAGCTTCGTGCTTGCATAATCAGTATTTTCCCCATTTGCTTTGTTTGTGACCTCTAGCCAAACCCTGCTTTGAGTAACTAATTTCCATGTGGGTTTTTCTATGCAATTACTGCTATATTAGATGAGTTCCCTGCAAGCAAGAAATAATTTTGTGAAATAAATTTTGTGAAATAAATTTATTTTGTGAGCATCTTTATGCGCCCTCATGGAAATACTTGCGTACTTGAAACACAGAGAGCATATCCCATTTTGTCAAAAATGCCCAATTCTCAGAATATAGGAGACTTCAGGCCTGATCGCTCATACCGTTTGGAGCTGCTTATAGAGCTTGAAGTGTGAATAGAGCTCTTTTTGACTTATGCTGCTATTGTAAGGATTCAGGTCTGCCAAACTTCAGAGGCAGAGCACAGTTCCAAGAGAGCAGCCTTCTGCTGCATTAGTGAGACCTCACTGTCTCTTCCCTCACCTTTCTCTTGATGCAGTCTGCTCCCTCAAGGGCTATAGTGCTGATCCTTCCCTCTGGATCTCCTCCTATTCAGCTCACCACAGACTTTTAAATTCAGAAGAGAAGACCAATCTTTAGTTTTGCTTAGTCCTTCCAGGGCACTTTCTGCCTTCTGGAGTAAATGAGGCAGAAGTCTTATGGCTACATCCTTATTCAAAGCCTAAGCCTTAATCACTCCCTAAACACTGTACTTCCTGACTATTGAACGAAGTAGGGATCCAGGACAGAATATATTCACGTTAAAAAGAAGTGAAATAGAATCATTATGCATGCAGGAAGCAATTAAAAATCGCAAAGGTGAACTTCATTCTGACATGTTCTAAATTTTGAGTAAGACTTTAGAGCATGTGTTGTATTTTATCCAGATTTTAAAGTACCATCCTGTC
Source organism: Buceros rhinoceros silvestris (assembly GCF_000710305.1). Taxonomy (NCBI): domain Eukaryota; kingdom Metazoa; phylum Chordata; class Aves; order Bucerotiformes; family Bucerotidae; genus Buceros; species Buceros rhinoceros. Next base: position 37,020 of record NW_010427358.1, on the reverse strand, counting down.
TTAGAAGGTGGAATACAGTAAACAAAATAAGACCTTCCTAAAAATCGTCCAGAATTGTCATTAGATGGGTTTAAACAGGCTGCTGCATTGACATTAAATAAAGATTTTACAGACCTGTAGCACAGACTCTTTCAAATCTCCAGATGAAGTATTTAGCCACAGCCATAAGCTCTCATTTCTTTTGTGGGCCACGCTGTGGCCACAGCATGGAGAAGATGCAGTTTAGCAATGACTTTCCCAACCATGTACCTACAGCAGAGGAATCTTAAAAAATTTGAGAACTGTGTGTGCTATTCCAGGTTCTTGTGGGAAGTAGTTGTACTTAGTAGTACTTACTACTTAGTACTTACTACTTACTACTTAGTAGTACAACTAAGTACTACTAATTGCAACTTAGTACTTAGTAGTACTTACTACTTAGTACTTACTACTTACTACTTAGTAGTACAACTAAGTACTACTAATTGCAACTTAGTACTTAGTAGTACTTACTAATTAATTTTTGGCACACTTTTCTCCATTAGCATATCTTACACAGCCATCAATATTTTCTGGTTATCCTTCTGTCAAGTCTTCCCTTCCCATCCACTTTTCATTCACTTTTTTATGAGCACTGTGTCTTCCAACCCAAGTGCTTCTGTGAGCTCTGTGTATAACAAGAGGAACACTGAGAACTCAGGAAGACTGTTTGCCGCTTCTGTTCCTGTGCCTAGTGCCATAATTGTTTCTGGCAGCCATGAGGAGCTGTTGCAAGGAAAAGCTCTGCTCAGTTCTGGATGACAAAATGTGAAAAAAGACTCCTAAAGAATGTTGCCTGATACCCTCTAACAAGCTTTGAATGAGCACGTGCAAACTCTTGATTTTTGTCAGGAGTTTATGGCTTGTCCAAACATGGTGAGACTGCATGGTGACAGTGATAAGCATCCTGCCACATTTTAAGTCCTTTCTTCAAAGAAGGATGGTTGAAGACCCTCTCAGTGAAACAGCTGTAAGAATGTTTTAACACAAGCAGAAGTGTGTAACTAAGCTTCTTTATTGGTTCTTCTACAGAAATGGAGTTTAATCCGTGAAGTCAAAGGGTGTAGTCACACACAGTTTTAGAAGTCTCCTGGAAACACCATTATTTGCCTAACATTACAGAAAGTTCCAGATTCATCCATAGAACAGGAGTTGCTAGAAGTTTTTGTTTTTCTGGGGAAAAAAAAATCAATGGAAGCTTTTAACGTGTATCTGACTCTGTATGAAGTAAAGGTTGTCAGGTCCATTCGCCATCTGGTATAAAAGTAACATGATTCCGCTACTGAAGCTCAGTCTCATTTCAAGGAAGAAATGGAGGAGGAATGACTTAGCCTGCTCTTCAGTAAATACAACTGTAAATGAATTCCTACACAGCAATGGACAAATTTGCACTCCTTGAAAACTCTTTGGCCATCCATAGCGTGGCCATCTTCAGTATCTGCAGAGAATGTATTAGTATTAGATCTGGAGTATAAAGCCCCTCGTTCCTCAAGAGAGCCATGGTTTGTAGTTCCTCCCATGCTTCGTGACTGTTCTGAAAGCTATCTTTGATAACTAGGTTTATTGAGGAATGGTACGAAAGAATTTCAGAGAGAACAGAAAAGCAGGTCCCTGCCTATCTGATTAATAGCTGGGGAGAATGAAAGACAAAAAATGTTCTAACATTTTCTGCTAGCCATTCTGAGACCAAACCGTCATTCAAGAAGAGACAACAAATGAGCCCTGCCTAACGCAGGCCAAAATGGCAAGACCTCTACCTCATCTTCTGTTTCCTTTGGGACCAGTACAGCATTACAGTAGCCCTAAAATGTATGAAGGGTGGGAAATGAAGATTACTGAACTCTTTGCCACATGACCCTGTTTTTTTTTCTCACACCCATGTAAATTGCATCCAAATGTTTATTATTGCCTCCTTTTGCTTGGACTATTTCCTTTTCCCTGTAGTGTCATATTCTTTGCTCTCTAGACTCCAGGTTCAGTTAGCTCAGCGTGCAAATGGAAATCATGTGAAAGCTGTGTGCTCATTACTACTACGTAAACTAGCTCACAGTTAACTCTCCAGACAATTTGGATAATCAGGTACCTCCCTTTCTCAGGTCCTAAAGGAGAAGTATCATTTTAGATTTTCAGTAATTAATAAGAATATTTATGCTCTGTTTGGTTTGGAGATGTTTTTAGTGAATTAAACACTCTTGATTTGAAGAGAAGTTTTAACTGGATGGAATTCAAGCCAGGTTCTGATGACTAGCAGCAGCAGCAATCTGTGAATTACTGACGTATACATTTAATATCTCCCTTGAGAGTAGGAAAGTTCTTCAAATGTTGAAACTGGCTTAAATGATTTAAATTCATATGAGTGGTGAAAATTCTCTGGCTAGTAATATTAGCCTGATTTCTTCATTCCAAATTTAATCTAGAATATTTGCAATAGTTGTTACTAGTGTGTTGATTTATTTGAATATCTTATTCAACAGAATGATTTGCATCCTTATACTTGCACCTTAGAACTGCTTAGATTAATATTCTTAAGTTGCTTAAAATAAATATATTTTTTATGTTTCTTGACATACCTGTTTCTGCTTGGTGCAGTAAGGTCAAGCAAAATGCCTGGCTATTTTTCCTCTTTGTCTCCATGAAAACTGTAGGGAGTGCTAAATTTTTTTTCTTTTTCTTTCTTTTTGTGTGGAAATGCTAACTCATGAACAGTTTTGCTAAGAATGAAGAGGAAAGAAAAAAATGAATTAAAAATACGAAAAATGAAGGAGGCACTGTGGCTGGGTTGTAGAAGGCTGTTTCAAATCCCTGCTGTGACTTTAAAATAAAGACACTGACAACGATGCCTTTTTGCTGTACTGGATTCTCTCTTCCTTCCTTTTATGTGGAAAAACTTGGAAACTTTTGGGGTTAATTCTAATGTGGGGAAGAAATATTTCTGAGATATCCAAGTTTTACAGGAAAGGAAGTGTTTACCACCCAGCTACAATGTCAAGAAGAAAAAAGAGGCAAATTAATTGTCAGCAGCAATCATTCTAGGTAATTTTTGTCCAGGTTTAAAATTCCAAGTTCTTACCCACAGAATATTCAGGTTGTTAACAGGAGGGTGTTTCTGATTGCTTTACAGAAATGGAGCTATTTAGTCTAATGATAATGGAGTCTTTAGGAATAAGAAATGGAATTTAACATGAAAACTGATAAATTGTACAGACAGTACATTAAGCTTTCATCTCTTTTTTCCCTAAGACTCATCTACTTTCTTTCTGCATAATTTGAAGATCTAGTATCTCTGTACTTCAATAGATGTCCAACATTGCTGTCTACCTCCTTGCAGAGAGAAATAAGCAGCACTGTATCTCATGGCCATTTGATTCTGGTGGTTTATGATCATTTCAAGTTCTGCAACAGTTTATTTTAGGACTTCAGCCTCTGCCCTACCTCATCAGCCCTCCTTGACTTTCTTCATATCCTCCTTCTTTAGCTAAGCAGTGATCAGGTCTTTCTGTTCTGCCATACAGTCAAACCACATAGATGCAAGTTTGCTTTACTGTAAATATTGTAAGGAGGACTTTTACACAGTGTCTTCTTCACTTGCTCATTCCTTATGCAGCCAAAACCAGCTTTTTTTTTTCTTTACAAAGCAATTGTTCAGCTTTCTTATCAACCCAATCACATTTAATATTAAACCTCATAAAATATTCTGAATTATGCTGTTAATGGGACACAACAAAATAAAAGACATGGCCCTGTATGTTACTGTTCAAAGGAAGAGATGTGAGAAACCTGCCCAAATATTAATAGTGGTAACCCAGTAATGCACCAGTGTTAGTACATTAGTATGTTATAAAGAAGGCAGGTCTGGAGATGTGTAAAGGTAACCTGCACATTCACTACAATGTAGAGATACCCAAATATCTGAATAAATAAGGAAGTTTAAAGTCTTAAATGTTGCTTTATTGCTGTGTGGAAAAAAAAACAGAAACATTAGAAGATTACCTCCAGAAAAGGTATAGTAAATAAGTACTTCTAAACCAAAGCATAATTTATTGCATGTTTTGATCAGCAATCAGGAGCACTTTAAAAAACAGAGTTAATCAGAAACTGTTAGATAAAACAATTCCTATAAGTCTCTTGAAAGGCATAGCTAGCAGAAAGCTTCTAGCTGGCAAGATTCTGTATCTTTTCAGTTACCAAAGAGAGGCAAAATCAAATTCAGCTCCTGGGAGGGATGGCTTTTGACCATCAAAAGATTTGAAGTTCCTGCCCTGGAAGTCAATATTTTTATGCTCTTTTTGTGTTGCTAAAAATATTATACAGTAGGGTAACTTGTTGGTAACTACTTTGAGAACCATTTTTCATGCCTTATAATGTCATACATGATTTATGTCACAGTCTTTAGTTAGCAGCCTTAAGTAGGCTGCTTAATACCAAAACGACTTTTAATAAATATGACAGAGACTGTCACCTTCTGAGAGGCAGCATGTGTCATTGAAATAAAGGCAGTCATACAATAGCTGTAAAAGAGGAGTGCCACAGCTGAACAAGCAGCTTTTACGTTCTTTTTTTGTTGGTCCCCATCTTGGAGTAAGGGGTAAGTTTGGTTTATTGCCTTAGTTTAGCTTTTGGTTTAGTACTAAACTGAAATTTTCTGGTAGCAAGCTTGAGTAGTATCATAGTAGGATAACCTTCCAGAAAACACGATAGAATAATTGTAGTCAAACATACACAAAATGTAGTAGACATAAATTGCTTTGTACACTCTTTGTTGTAATGTCTGAGCAGGCAGGTACATGTCTATATACATATATAACTGCATGTATAAAACTTGATGTGCATGTGTGTTTATCTGTTTGAAAAGAAAGCAATAATTTACTCTCAGATTAATGAGCATCAGAAATAACTTCACTGAAATCAAAGTAGTTTTGCAGCATAAAGCAGCGTGAGAAGAGAATCAATCTTCCAGTATATCACGGGCATAGATCATATTCCATTTTATTGTAAAATAAATCCTATACAAACACAGGCACGTACACACACAACCTGCATTAAAAGAACACTGTTAGTGTTGTCAAGGTCAGCAACCAAATAATAGGATTTAATGTCCTGTGCAGCTCGATTTGAGCCTGTATCTATGCACCGTGTTTAATTACATGGCCTCACACGCTTTGTCCAGCAGTGCTCAGCACACACAAACACATACTAAGGCAAGCTGATAGTAATGCACAGTCCTGAAGTTGCTCAGTTCAAGTTTTCAGTTATGTTCCTCTTCAGGTATAATAACCTTGAACCAAACTCTTGCTTTGTGCAAATGCAT
>NW_010427358.1:25320-31612 GCF_000710305.1 Buceros rhinoceros silvestris | reverse complement strand
ATTCCTGCACTCTTTTAAACTGGATTGGATCTAGGTCCAGTCACTGGAACTGATCAGGGAATCTGTTTTGCACGTGCTGTTCGTTACCCCCAAGGAAGCACAGAGGAGGAGCTGCCTTTGTGGCGTGAAGGGGGGAAAATGGCAAACATATACAAATAAAAGGAACAAATTGGGACAAGAATGAGAAGGGTGGGCAGTGGGGATAACAGAGTTGCGATAATATATAGAGAGAAGGAAAGAGAAAAAGCCTGGGAGGTTTTAATGGGGTAAGCTTGGTCCCTGATATGTTTACATTTCATTATGAGATTACAGTATTTTTCTGCAGAATTCCTACCTCGCACAGGATGCACTTAATGAGCAGCTATTAAATATATTGCTTTGCCCTTATCATGCATGGCCCTGAGTGATACTTATTGCAGACATTTAAAATCTTTGTCTAAAGGCAAATTATTCATTTTTTCAGAGGTTTTTATAAGGCCTCTGTCAGTCTTAACATTTTAAATAGGGTTGCACCAGTAGTGTTAGTTCCAGTATTTCCTAACTTTACGGTGCTTAAATTTGTAGGCTTAATATTCTTTTAAATTTTCCATTAGTATAATTATATATATGCATTCATATATATACAATATACTGTGAGCAAACAAATTGATGTGTAAGTGTTACTGAAGGACATAAAGCTGCTTAAAATTTTATTTTACAAGGACACAAAGTTATGTGAGGGCATGAAAACTTCTAGAAATGACTGGCAATAAAAGAAAGCAAAGATACTCTGTACTATTTTTAACCATTGTATTACATCATGTAGTTCTGCAGCAGATTAGTCATCACATCAAAAGGTTGATGGAAATAATAGTGAAAAGGACTTGGCAGACTTTGAACATATATGAGGTAATTCAGTAAGAGTAACAAATGACTTCTGGCATTTTAAGATGAAATGGAAAAACTACAGCTAGGTTACCTGACTCTTTTCTGGTTTGGGTTTTTTTTTTCTTGGCTTTTTTTTTTAAATTCCTGATTGCAATATGTTGGTATCAGTGCAAGTTTATGGTCTGTACAGGAATTAGGTAGAGTAGAAGTAAATAGTTTTGTTATTTTAAATATTTTAGATAGTGTGATCTAGAGAGTCCATGGGAGGAATAAACAAGACTAAGCATTTGTTGGAATAGCTAGGAATATGGTATTTGAGAGAAAGAAACTAGCAATTTCTTAAATTGCATCATTGTATTGGAAGAAACTTCTCCCTAGCAGTATTCAATAGCTGACAGTAGTCTTGGGTGTTCTTTGAGAAAACTCACTTTGGTTTTTCAACAGAGCTCTGCAATAATGTTTTGCAGTGCTGACTTCAAATTATTGACTGGCTAAAACTGATGGTCCAGAGCCGAGCTGAGGGACATCAACAATCAGTAGTGAATCCCAGGAAATGCTCTGTGTTGAGCATTGTATAGTTAAGATGAAAGAGGTAAAAATGAGAGTTTGAACCTCTTTTGGTTTTTCTTCTAGAAGCAAAGTAGTTTCAACAGCTATGAATAATACATTTCTAGAAAATCACTGCCATGTATCCTAGTCAATTGCCTTACTTGATATGTCCTTCTTGTTTCACCTGTGCAACATCCATTTGTGTTTACCTGTTAGAATCTTCAGTGGGGATAAAAATTATGGAAACAAATAAAGCAAAACATATCAACAGTGAGGAGGTAGATGAAACTTGTTCATAAATAAATGAGTTATTATTGGCCTAATCAAAACAATATGAATCTTTTGTTTTTAAAGTTATAGCTGGTATGTGTATAGCAACAATAACAATTATTTTTAAGGGAATTGATGTAAAACTAGGATTTATTTAGCATTTTCATGGTGTGATAGAAAGACGATCCTAGAATTTTTGTTAGGTAAGTATTAATAAAAAGATACAAATGTTAATCCCCTCCAGGACTCCTGTTCTTGGCAGGCCCCGGCCGCCCCGTGCCTGGGTCTGTGATGTCCGGAGGTAGAGCAGTGACTCTTTCACAGGCAGCCCCTTACCGTGGGGAAGGAGCTTGCGTGCCCTTGTGAGGTTGAGAGCTGTGCTGGTGGTGGCATGTGTCTCCGGTGGGGTCTCCCAAGCCAGACAGGTCTCAGCTGAAGGGTCAGACAAAGTGTGTCCACGGGCAGGATGGGCTCACTAGCCTTCGGGCACCATCCTAGGAGAAGGACAACTCTGACTCCAAACCCGGGCAGATGGAGCTCGTTTAGCCCTGTAAGGCTCCATCTAAGAGAGGGACACTCTAACCAAACCTACGACCCAAGGACTTCGCTGTCACTGTCCAAGCTTGCTGGGCCCTGGCAGATGAACCTCAGGTGTAAAGGGTGGAGCCAGTTCCGTTCACGCTGCGCCTCACCTAAAAAATCCACCGCGCAGTCCCGAAGGGTGCACTCATCGCTTGCAGTGAGCGTGGGAAAAGCTCTTCCCAGATCTGCGTTCGCGAAGCCAAGCCATGACATGATAAATGTTAATGTTTGTGAAACAGAAAAAACAGCTTACAAGCACAAATTTATCTAAAAAGTCCCTTTTTAGTGAGATCCTAAAGATGAATATAGAATAGTATGCATTTTAATAAACAAGTGATACATTGCTTCGTAAAGTCATATGTTAATATCTAGTTTGCACAGATTTGCCCTGTCACATTAACAAATATTTAATCAACTGTTTAGTATTCAGAGTGCTCTTTTGTTTGGATCAGTGTTCACTCCCATTTTATTTATTATCCCCTTCACCGAGGAAGATGACGATCAGTATGTTCAGTGAAGTTACATGTGATTTTGAGGCTGCAGTTTCACGATTGATTTAAATCAGTTTAAGTCTATTCTGCTACTGCCCCATCATGTTTCTGCTTCAGGCAACAGGTTATAAGACCTTTCTTTTTCTGGAACCAACATTCATACAGCAGTGTAACTGGTTGGATCAGAGAGCTGATCTGCCTGAAAACTAATTAATTTTGGTAGTTTTCAAATGAATAGAGTCAATCCATCTGATCCCAGTAATCCAGTGCTGGCACAAAGGAGAGACCAAGGGCTTGAGGAAATAGGGAGAACTTTCCCTTTTGGTGGCAACGTGGACATGGATTGTGAAATAAAATAGTTCTGAAACCGTGCCTGAATTGTGATGAACAGCATGCTCTGGAGAGGATGTAGAAATAAAAAAATGCATTAACAAGTTGTAAATGGGTACTGCATAATCAGTAGAAGTGCTTGTAGGAAACAAAAAATTCCATTCTGAAGTTTATAAACTGTATCATGAAGAGGGAATGTTTCTTCTTTGTGGGCCTAATCCAGTTCTCTCGAGGCCATAGAAAAACTATCAAGTTTTTAGTGTAAGATAGATCAGTTCCTGTTGGATGCTAACATGATTCAAATTGAATGGCTAAAAGAAGTTTGCCAAGGAAAAAGATACAAACCAGTGAAATGATCTTAAATACAGTTATTTAAAACAGAAACTGCTAACGGAACATGTCATAAATATGGAGTGTAATCTGGCTTGCTGTTTGAAAAAAATATTTTACACGTTCATTTTATTTAGCTACTAGTGGTCAGAAAACATACAGTATTACTACTGTGTCTCAGTCAAATACATGCTGTAGTTCTCTTAAATTCCAATTTCTGATGCAAATGCTTTATTTTGCTTTTCATCGATATTTAAGATTCATTTCTTGGTCATAATGGAAATACTTGCTGAGATTAATGCGTTATGAGAGTTACCACAAATAGTTAATTTCCTGGCTTTATCTTCATGGGTGGAGGGAGATTATAGTATTTATTTATCTCAGAAAACTGCAGCTTACTTCTAAGCACCAAATTTCCAGAAACTTTGGAGAGTGCAGTAAAGAGACCAGCCTACAGAAATGTTTTAAAAGATAAGATTATATATTTTCAGTAGAGCTAGGTGAGTAATGTGTTTTTCTGGCACAGATTCTTGAAATTAATATTAAGATTTTCTTTCTCATTTAGTGAGTTAGGTGAAGGTCAGTAGCTAAGTCTTGCTGTCCATCATCTGCCTTCTTTTTTTCTCTTTTCCTTACCACCACCCAAGATGGCTCTACTCATCTAAGTCAGATAGCCATCCAGAATTACATTTATAAAGTTCTCTGGCCTTCTAAGTTGCTTTTCTCACATTCATATGAATCTCTCCTGCCAACTTAGCCTTCTGTCCTCCACCCATCCCTGTTTTGATTCATTTCCCTCATGCCGCGTGCCTAAATATTGCCCAACTCATGTGGAAAGTCCTTAATTCTTGTCAAGACAGGGTCATGACTAGCCCACCCAGGAAGATCAGAACCAAGGCTCCCAAACTGGGAACAAGGCTTGCCCACCGGTATAAAAGCCATTATTCCGTAGTGCTCATCCGGGCCTTTGGGTTAGCAGACTGTTTGAGCAGAGTCACAGAAGGTATGTGTTAGTAGACATGGCAGAGACTGGGAAATAGCAACAGATTTATCAGGGACATGAGGGGGACCATGCAAGGGACAAGTGGGGTGGTAATACTGACTACAAGACTAGGTACAAGAGCAAATAAACTGAGGTTAGAGATATGGGACAGGGAAGATCAGTGGGTGAACGGTGTAGGAGGAAGCAGACTTGGTAAGTTAGCCAGTGTGTTTTCCCTTAGTTATGTCCGGACATTTGGAGGAGCTGGGGAAACAAGCTTGGCAGAGGACCAGCAGGCCACCTACTCCAGCTTTCTCAGCCCCGCAGGGGAGGCTTGAATTGAAAAGAATTACTGAGCAGACTGAAGCTATGCAGTGCTTAGTTGTGGAACAGGCCCACCCTCAGTTCTGTGATGCCTTTGGCCACCTCCATCCAAGTCTTTGATGAGTATTGCCCTTGGTCCAGTGGCTTCTTTAACTGCACAGCCTCTCAGTCCATGGACCAATCCATGGCCTGTAGGATACTTGGAGAACTAAAAAGTTAGTAAATGATAACAGGAACGAACCAAGTTCCTTGGGGATTTGGAAAACTGAAAACTGACTGTAAAAGAATTTTCAATAGAGGCAATGAGTTGAGGATGATATGGACAGGTAGCAGGACCTGTATAAATATTAGAAAATTCCATTAATCCCAGCTGTGCCTTCATCAGATGATAGTGAACATATGGTATGATTATAATTACCATCTCTGATACTAACCTCTATTTTACATACCTGTGTCAAGTTTCTGGGACCTGTGTACAATCTGGTTCCAGCCCAGCCTTCAGATATACTTGAGCCAAGGACAATTCCCTAATAGCTGACATCGTTGTTAGTGTTCTCCAGGCAGCAGACATTTCCACTATTCTGCCTCCCTGTTTAACTGCTCTCAGGTGGCAAAAATGTTTTATGCATAGCAGTGTCATTTCTTAGGCACATTTTACTAGGTGGTAGCTTGTGTGGCTTGTCCTGAACATAGTCTGAACTTATCATCCACCAGAACTATTCTTCACAAAAAGCTGTTAAACCCCTGCTTTCCTGGAAATGATTGAGAGAAGGCAATGGTCGTGCTGGGGAAGCTGTCATTGTTTGTAAACTTAAGTATTTTTGCATTACGTAAAATAGGCCAAACTATGTACACCCATGTTGTTTTGCAGATATTTCTATTGTAACCTGAGAGAGAAGGCGTATAAAACATGTGAAACCAGATCTATATCCTCAGCCTTATGCAATCTTCAATTCTGTGGTGTGAAGAGTCCCATTTCTGAAGTCTACTCATCACAGAGGGCTTTACACAATGCTGCATATTTCTGGTTTGAAGGTAGTTACCTCACTCCAGTCAGAGTACCCTATTTGCTCCTTTCTAGTGTACTATGTCATATGGCACCTGGCCAAGTAGCATAAGTTCCTGTGACACCTTTTGAAGTCCTTGACCTTTCTGATGATTGCCATACAGTGTGTAATTAACTGGACCAGCTGGCCCTAAATATTTGGCTCTTCTACATCACTTCTGTAACCTGGAGTGATCAGCAAAGTGGCTTACTTGGCTATGAAGTGACTGATGTCAGTTTGCTGGTGGTGGTGTTGGACAGACTCCTATATAGACCTTCATTGTGGTCATCTTTTAAGTGGTGTTGTGGAGGATGTTCTTGGGAGTTTGTGTATTAGGAAGCTTATTTTGCATCTCTGGACACCAGAGATGTGACTGTTTCCTTTCAGAGCTCACTGCCTAATCCCTCAGTTCATATGGAATTATTACAGAGGACATACAACAGAAACCAGAGCAAGGCAAAGATGTGTGTAAGAACTGTGCATTGTACAGATGTAAAGAAGGGCTAGGGAGGAGAAAGAGT